>NC_091332.1:6075238-6137738 GCF_038502225.1 Cherax quadricarinatus
GAAGATGTGAGAACAGACTGAGTTGTAGTTGGGACGTCAGAGCCAAGGACAGCAAAAGGATTAGATGCCGTAGTGGCTATGGGAGGGGTAACAACAGAGGAGGCTGCAGAAGATGGGACCCCATTAGTGGGGGGATGTTTGGAAACACGAGAATAAGAAACACGGGGTAGTCTCCCTTGGAGGCGGAGATGAGTAACTGCCATAGCATAAGGGAGACCTTCTGCCTCTTTGAGGCAACGGATTTCACGTTCATTTAAGTAGACCTGGCAACGGCGGGAGTACGAAGGGTGAGCTTCATTACAATTAAGGCAAGATGGAGGTTGACTGCAAGATGTATTAGAATGGTCGTCGGCACCACAGACTGGGCATTCGGCCATAGATCTGCAATATTTTGCTGGGTGACCAAAACGCCAGCAATTTCTACATTGTTGCGGTGTAGGTATCACCTTTCGAACTTGTAACCGATGTCCCGTGACATATACAGAGGACGGGAGTTCTCGGCTGTCAAAAGTTAAACGAGCCACATTGCAAGGGTAACGTCTCCTCCCCCGGGCAGGAAGGACATAAGTGTCTACTTTGAGGATTGGGAGATCCTGGAGTTCCAGCTGTTCAAAAATGTCATTGCCACATGACTGGAAATTCTGTTGGACTATGGTATGGGGCAGAATGACAGTACCACTACAAGAATTGAGAGAAAGATGTTTTTCAATAGTGACAGGAGTAGTATCAATATTCGAAAGGAGAGAAAGATCATGAGCTTGGGCAGCATTCTGGACAGTGACGATGCGCATACCGCTCTTGAGAGCATGAAATGAAATATCTCTACCAACATGACGCAGAAGCGCTTTGCCAATACTATGGTCAGAAAGGTAGGCAGAAGAAGAAGTCGGTCTTAAAGTAAAGAATTTAGTCCATTGTGTGGTCCGAAACTGAGCGTGGAGAGGGAGTGCTTGACGTGTAGGTCTTTTCCGAGTAGAATGGGAAGGTAACGAAGGAACATCATCAGGAGATTGACGTTGGCGTTTAGGAGTAGGACCGGAGTTGGTCCGGCGTGAAATGGGCGGGCGATTCGAAAATTGCCGTACCGTAGAGGGAGAAGCCGGAAGCATAGTCAAAGGAGAGCGGAGTTCAGACAAATCGAAGGAGTCAGTCGAAGCCCCGGTACCTGAAGCGGGTGAGGAAACAGCACCAGCAAGAGGTACAGGGGCATCAGGAGTGTCCGAAGAGTGGTCTAAACACAAGGCAGGGTCAGAATGGGGTGCGGTATCAAGAAGGGGCCTGAGGGTAGTGGGTTCATGGACTAGGGCTGCCATGGTTAGGTTACTCCTTTGCTTTTTGTTTTTAAGAAAAAAAAAGAAAGAAAAGAAAATAAAAATAAAAAAAATAAAAAAAGGGGGGAGCGGGGAGGAATAGTTCCCAGGAGGAATGAAAGGGCCGGAAATCTCCCTCCGCGCCCAAGAGGACCTCAACACCGCTAGTAGCGCAGGTGCAGCATGGAACCCGTGCCATACCCTACCCTTCATGCCAGTAAACCAGCAATCCGGGATAGCAACCTCACATCTGCCGAGCTACCTCGGTGGACAAAAGAGAGGGCGGCTGGATATCCGCCACAAAGCATACCTCCTTCGGCCACCACCCCCGGAATCCGAAAGGTGGCTTCCAGAGATACACCCGTCGCCCGAAAGACACCCAAAGCTACTCCGGGATACTGGAGAGGGATCGGGACATCCCCAGGCAATCCAGATTCCACGGCAAACTACGCCACTGCCAAGAACCTCAACGGAATGGGATGGACCCCGGTGTCCTTTCCCCTACCTAGGAACTAGCGCGCCTGTGGGAGAAATCCCAAAGGCCAAAAAGAGGAAGGGCAAAAGGGAGGGGTGAGGAGGAGGAGGAGGAATGGAAAAAGGGGAGGATGGGATAGGGTAGGGGAGAATGGGGGGTAATTAGGTTCGGTCTGAGGAAGAAGACCGACAGGGCTAATTCCTCAGACCAAGAGCCTCTTCACCACGCCAAGGAGCCCCCCTTGAAGAGGATTATAATCAAAAAGCAGCACTAAACCACAAGGGCTCCTAGTAGAAAAATGTAGCCTGGGCTAATAGATATGTATACAGGAGACTATTCGAGGGGTCTTTAACAACCACAAAGCTGCAAGAATGCACTTCCAAAGCTTTGCCTGACCCTGGGCATTGTGGTCACTATTATTATTATTATTATAATCAAAAAGAAGCGCTAAGCCACAAGGACTATACAGCGCTGCAGGGCAGGAAGGAAGCGAGGGCATCAGGTGGCAAAAGGGAGATGAATGAGTAATAGGTTACGGATAACAGCGGGGCAGTGGATGGTGAAAGGGTAAAGGGCAGCAAGAGACTGAACTAGAAAGGGCTGAGGGGAGTGCGAAAAGTATCATCAGAGTTTGTGGAGTAAATCAGTCGTTGTCAAGAAGTCAATGAGAGAGTCAGGATTAAAGGAGGGTCCATCAGCAAGAAGGGAAGGTAAAGAGAGAGTAGTAGAACGAAGACGACGTTGGAGGTAAATTCTGCGTGCTCGTTGATAGAGAGGGCAGTCTAACAGAATGTGGCTAATCGATACTGGAACTTGACACTGCTCACAGAGAGGAGCAGGGTGCCTTTCCATGAGATACCCATGAGTAAGACGAGTGTGGCCAATGCGAAGGCGGGAGAGAGTGGTCTCCCAACCTCGGCACTGATGACAAGAAGACGGCCAGTAACCTATGCTCGGTTTAATAGAATGAAGTTTGTTACCGAGCAGAGTTGACCAACGTTGTTGCCAACGGGTGCGAAGGTGGGTAGCTATTGTAGCAAAATAGTCAAGAAATGGGACACCTCGATAGGAAATTGGTAGGTCATGTACTGCTGACCGCGCAGCAGTGTCTGCCTGTTCATTGCCCTGTATGTCGACATGACCAGGGACCCAACAAAAAACAATATCTTTATGTTTGGTAGAGATACGGCGTAGCCAAAGTTGGATACGGAGAACTAGGGGATGAGATGTATCAAATTTTCGTATAGCCTGTAGAGCACTAAGGGAGTCTGAGACTACTACAAATGATGACATAGGCATAGATGCGATACGAATAAGTGCTGCAAGAATGGCATACAGTTCAGCAGTAAAAATGCTAGCTGAAGATAGTAAATGTCCCCGCACGACGCTGTCCGGAAACACTGCTGCGAATCCGACGCCGTCTGAAGACTTAGAGCCATCTGTGTACACAGCAGTGGCATGAGAATGGGAATGGAAGTGATCAAGAAAAAGAGAGCGGGAAGCCACCGTAGGCAGTTGAGCTTTCGAGCAAGGGAGTGAGAAAGAACAGACCCGAACAGCTGGAACTTCCCAGGGGGGTAGGGAAAAGTGAGATGCTACATGAACATATAAAGGTGGTAACTGAAGGGAAGACAAGAGTGAATGTAGGCGAAGAGAAAAGGGACGGAGCAAACAGGGGCGGCGAACGAATAAAGAATGTCTACTAATATCGGTGACGATTCTATAAATGGAAGGATTGTGTAGATCGTGAGAGCGTACATAGTAGCGAAGGCAATGGGCATCACGGCGATCAGACAAGGATGGAACATTCGCTTCTGCATAGAGGCTCTCAACAGGGGAAGAGCGAAAAGCACCAAGGCACAAACGTAAACCTTGGTGATGGATAGAGTTAAGGCTAGAGAGAGTAGCAGGAGAGGCCGCGGAATAAATCTGGTCACCATAATCGAGTTTCGATAAAACGAGGGCTGAATGTAGGCGAAGCAGAGTTCGACGATCAGCTCCCCAGGAAAGATGAGCAAGGGTTTTAAGAAGGTTTAGCCGGCTGTGACAAATTGCCTTCAGAGAGGTTATGTGAGGTTTCCAGGATAACCGACGGTCAAAGAGAAGGCCTAGAAACCTGACTGTATCACGTTCGGGGATACGGGAGCCATAGAGGTACAAAGGATGATCGGAGATAACAGAGCGTCTAGTGAAAGTAATTTGGTGAGTTTTGGTACTTGAAAATTTAAACCCATGCGTGGTGGCCCAAGTGGAAACACGGTCGACCGCATGCTGGAGAGAAACTGCAATAAGATGACAGTCAGCGCCTGCACAAGCAATAGCGAAGTCATCAACATAGAGTGATGACCAAACATTGGGTGGAAGAACAGAGGCCAAATCATTTATAGCAAGGAGAAAAAGTGTTGTGCTTAGAACACATCCCTGAGGGACACCTTCAGCTTGGACGAAGTCCGGGGAAAGAACATTATTGACTCGAACACGGAAATGTCTGTCAGTTAAAAAGTTCTTAAGGAAGGATGGTAGATTGCCTCGGAGGCCTAAGGAATGGGCCTGGGCCAAAATATTATACCTCCAAGTTGTGTCATATGCCTTCTCAAGGTCAAAAAATATGGCAATAACTGAGTGATTATTCGCAAAGGCATTACGAACATACGTATCCAAGCGAAGTAAGGGGTCTATGGTAGAACGACCCTTACGAAAGCCATATTGACTAGCGGAGAGACTGTTGTGTGTCTCTAAATACCACATTAAACGTCGATTTACGAGACGTTCCATCACTTTGCAAACTGCACTAGTAAGAGCGATGGGGCGATAGTGGGAGGCATCATGTCCAGTAGTACCCGGTTTGCGGAAAGGAAGAACAATGGCAGATTTCCACAGCTGGGGAAGAACTCCTTGTGCCCAAATAAGATTGAAGAGGTGTAAGAGGACTACAAGGGCTGACCGATGTAAATGTTGTAACATACGAATATGAATGTCGTCAGGCCCAGCTGCCGATGATCGGCAAGCTGAGAGCGTTGCCTCCAGTTCTTGAAGTGTAAAAGGCACATTATACTGTTCTTCTCTGAGAGAAGAAAAGTCCAAGGGCACTAACTCTCTGGCAGACTTTGAGGAAAGAAACGAGGGGCATAGATGGAGCCCTCGGGAAATACGGACCAGATGTGTGCCAAGTTCAATGGCAACGTCGAGAGGGTTTGCTACATCAACACCAGCGACCCGTAGAACAGGAGCTGGGTCAGGAGAGTATTTACCACTCAATTTCCTCACTTTTTTCCAGACTGCACTCATAGAAGAAGCAGAGGTGATGGTGGAAACATAGTCTCGCCAACAAGTGCGTTTAGCTTCACGGATGACACGGCGAGCGATCGCACGCTTCTGCTTAAAATCAAGAAGTCTCTCAGCGGTTCTATTGTACCGGTACCTGCCCCATGCAGCACGCTTCAAACGTACTGCACGAGCACAAGCGGGAGACCACCAAGGCACGCACTTCTGAGAATGCCTGCCTGAGGTTTGGGGTATAGAATGAGAAGCTGCGGTATAAACTGACGTCGAGAAGATGTGTAGGAGCTCATCAATGGAGGATGAAGAAGGAACCTCACTAAAAGCAGTGAGGTGTGAGTAAAGATCCCAATTTGCCCGATCAAACTGCCAGCGAGGGCTACGGAAAGGTGGTGAATAGGAAGGAGAAGTAAGAATGATCGGAAAATGATCGCTGTCATGTAAGTCTGGTAGAACAGACCAGGTGAAGTCTAGTGCAGTGGAGGAAGAGCAGACTGATAGATCGATGCAAGAGAGAGTATGAGTACGAGGATCAAAATGGGTGGGAGTACCCGTATTTAAAACATGGAGGGGGTGAGAGGCAAGAAAAGCCTCCAACTGAATGCCACGTGAGTCACAATGAGACCCCCCCCAGAGGAAATGGTGGGCATTAAAATCACCAAGTAACAGAAGTGGTGGTGGTAAGGATGAAACAAGAAAGGCAAAGTCTGGGATAGAAAATGCTCGAGAAGGAGAGAGATATAAAGAACATATTGTAAACCACTTATTCAAGTGGATACGGGCTGCAGTGTAATGCAGCGATGTATGGACAAATAGTTGACAGTACGGAATATCATTGCGTAGAAGAAGGGCACTTTCATTAAAGGTCCCATCTGAGAAAGGATCCGAAGAATACAATAAATTATAGCCTGAGATAGGTTGGAAAACAGCCGAGTTTAATTTTGGTTCTTGTAAGCAAGCACCAACAGGGGAAAACCTGGAAAGCAACATCTGAAGCTCACCCCGATTACCCCTGAGGCCGCGGATATTCCACTGTAAATAGGCCATGATTGGCGATGAAGAAAATATCAGGAATCTGTAGGTAAAGGCACCTACGGACTAGAGGGGTTAGAAAAGTCAACGTGTGGTGGCATTGGAAGATGTTCAAGTAGCGAAGGAACGGAGCGTTGCGAAGAATGGGGTTGTGAAGATGGAGGAGAGGGAAGAGAAGGAACAGGAAGTGAATCAGTGTCCATTGAAGGTTTAGTCTCTGCAATATATTCTGAAATGGCTTCAAGTGTTTCTGAATTCAAAGATGTATGGGAGACCATATTGGAGATAGGAGGAGGAGGGTGAGTAAAGATTGGGACAGTAATGGACTGTACCAAAGTAGAGGGGGAGGGAAAAGTGTAAGGGACTGGAGATGAAGTGTGGGGGGGGACAGAAGAGGCAGAAACCTGGGAGGTGACAGAAGAGGGAGAAACTTGGGAGGGGACGGGGGTGGAAGGCATAGTACGAGGAGGAGGGTGAATCTCCACACTTGTAATAGAGCCAGAGAGAGGGGAAGAACTAGGTACAGAGACTGGAAAGGTAAAGTGTGGAGGCGGAAGAAGGGAAGGAAGGGGCAAAGAAGATTTGAGCAATGTGGATTTTTTGGACTTCTGAGTAGAGGGGCGATTGGTATTAGGTGTCGTACGAGGTCTTGTCGATACTGGGGCTTGTGAGGAAGGACGCGAAGATGTGAGAACAGACTGAGTTGTAGTCGGGACGTCAGAGCCAAGGACAGCAAAAGGATTAGATGCCGTAGTGGCTATGGGAGGGGTAACAACAGAGGAGGCTGCAGAAGATGGGACCCCAGAAGTGGGGGGACGTTTGGAAACACGAGAATAAGAAACACGGGGTAGTCTCCCTTGGAGGCGGAGATGAGTAACTGCCATAGCATAAGGGAGACCTTCTGCCTCTTTGAGGCAACGGATTTCACGTTCATTTAAGTAGACCTGGCAACGGCGGGAGTACGAAGGGTGAGCTTCATTACAATTAAGGCAAGATGGAGGTTGACTGCAAGATGTATTAGAATGGTCGTCGGCACCACAGACTGGGCATTCGGCCATAGATCTGCAATATTTCGCTGGGTGACCAAAACGCCAGCAATTTCTACATTGTTGCGGTGTAGGTATCACCTTTCGAACTTGTAACCGATGTCCCGCGACATATACAGAGGACGGGAGTTCTCGGCTGTCAAAAGTTAAACGAGCCACATTGCAAGGGTAACGTCTCCGCCCCCGGGCAGGAAGGACATAAGTGTCTACTTTGAGGATTGGGAGATCCTGGAGTTCCAGCTGTTCAAAAATGTCATTGCCACATGACTGGAAATTCTGTTGGACTATGGTATGGGGCAGAATGACAGTACCACTACAAGAATTGAGAGAAAGATGTTTTTCAATAGTGATAGGAGTAGTATCGATATTCGAAAGGAGAGAAAGATCATGAGCTTGGGTAGCATTCTGGACAGTGACGATGCGCGTACCGCTCTTGAGAGCGTGAAATGAAATATCTCTGCCAACATGACGCAGGAGCGCTTTGGCAATACTATGGTCAGAAAGGTAGGCAGAAGAAGAAGTTGGTCTTAAAGTAAAGAATTTAGTCCATTGTGTGGTCCGAAACTGAGCGTGGAGAGGGAGTGCTTGACGTGTCGGTCGTTTCCGAGTAGAATGGGAAGGTAACGACGGAGCATCATCAGGAGATTGACGTTGGCGTTTAGGAGTAGGACCGGAGTTGGTCCGGCATGAAATGGGTGGGCGATTCGAAAATTGCCGTACCGTAGAGGGAGAAGCCGGAAGCATAGTCAAAGGAGAGCGGAGTTCAGACAAATCGAAGGAGTCAGTCGAAGCCCCGGTACCTGAAGCGGGTGAGGAAACAGCACCAGCAAGAGGTACAGGGGCATCAGGAGTGTCCGAAGAGTGGTCTAAACACAAGGCAGGGTCAGAATGGGGTGCGGTATCAAGAAGGGGCCCGGGGGTAGTGGTTTCATGGACTAGGGCTGCCATGGTTAGGTTACTCCTTTGCTTTTTGTTTTTAAGAAAAAAAAAGAAGAAAAGAAAAGAAAATAAAAACAAAAAAAAGAATAAAAAAAGGGGGGAGCGGGGAGGAATAGTTCCCAGGAGGAATGAAAGGGCCGGAAATCTCCCTCCGCGCCCAAGAGGACTCGACACCGCTAGTAGCGCAGATGCAGCATGGAACCCGTGCCATACCCTACCCTTCATGCCAGTAAACCAGCAATCCGGGATAGCAACCTCACATCTGCCGAGCTACCTCGGTGGACAAAAGAGAGGGCGGCCGGATATCCGCCACAAAGCATACCTCCTTCAGCCACCACCCCCGGAATCCGAAAGGTGGCTTCCAGAGATACACCCGTCGCCCAAAAGACACCCAAAGCTACTCCGGGATACCGGAGAGGGATCGGGACATCCCTAGGCAATCCAGATTCCACGGCAAACTACGCCACCGCCAAGGAACCTCAACGGAATGGGATCGACCCCGGTGTCCTTTCCCCTACCTAGGAACTAGCGCGCCTGTGGGAGAAATCACGAAGGCTAAAAAGAGGAAGGGCAAAAGGGAGGGGTGAGGAGGAGGAGGAGGAATGGAAAAAGGGGAGGATGGGGAGGATGGGATAGGGGAGGGGAGAATGGGGGGTAATTAGGTTCGGTCTGAGGAAGAAGACCGACAGGGCTAATTCCTCAGACCAAGAGCCTCTTCACCACGCCAAGGAGCCCCCCTTGAAGAGGAAGGAAGTCTCCAAGCAACATAAAATTATTTCCAAGCTGAAAAAAAAAGGTAGAGGAGAGAAGAGGTTGTTTGACTAACTGAACAGATAGAAGATGGATGTCTTATGGCAGGGTCTTCATTGTACATTGTATCTAACATTTAGCAGATTAAATGAAAAAAAAAAAATTAAACTTTTTAAGGCTGCCTTTTCAACTAAGACTACTTGGTATATTTCCTGATAGGTATTAGGGTGTTTTCAATTAAAGGTTAATGAATATAGACAGAGCACACACAGTAATTAAAGCCAAAAAGAAATGAGAATCAGTTTATTTATAAATTATTTAATTCATTTACAATAATTTACAACCATACACACTGTTAATGAGATTGGTTTCTGAGCATTTAATACAATTATTTCTATTTTTACATTCTTACACAGCATATTTTTATTCCTTTTCATAGAAAGGTACTGACAACTTGGGATTCATTTTGGTCTAACATCAGGCGGGTTATTAAAAACACATCCCACAAAATATGTAATCAGTGAGGAAATACCTGAAGACTCTCCAAATTACCTGAAACATCAACACGGTATATAATCCCTTAGTCATCGGATGCTGTCATTTGTGTTCAGATTAGCTGAAAAAAAAGGTGTAAAAAAAAAAAAAAAAAAAAAAAAAGCTTCCAAAGACTAAGGGACCTGTAACAGTACAACTAACAACTGCACTGTGGAATTTTTTTTATCAAGATACATGTCAAAATTACTCAACAACATGAATTGTACATTACAAGCATAATTATATGATCACTGATTGCTACTTAATGATGATAGACTACTTAATAGAATTTGTCATCCATTCCCCTCCATTGGCCTCCATTACCACAAATTACAAGTCCTTATTCATAAATGGTCATCACTTTAGTGACAGTCCTTTACCATATACTGTACAGTGAGACATTTGGAACTAGATATGAATGAAGGAACAGGGATTGAACTTTTATCACGAGATCAGCCATTGTGAGCCTTGGACAAGACTATGATGCAGTTCAGCTCTCCTCTCTACAAAATACAAACTGAACTTAATATCATGGCTATCTGAAGCTCAGAATTGCTAAGCACGTCACATTTGGTGAACACAGATGGTGAACAGCAGTAACTGCAATGTACAATTTTTTTTAAGATTTTTTTTAAAGTCTCAATACAACAATTTAACATTGTTAAGTTTTTATTCCAAAAAATTTCTATATGCATTGTCACAAATATATTAAGTATTTCTCCTTTAAAATTACATGAAAATACACTGCCATGGTGAAAAAAAAAAAAAGTTATGAAACTGAGAAAAGTATTAGGGGAAAGTAAGGCAGGCCTCCAATATACGTATCTGCATTCTGAAACACATCCAAATAACTAATATTACACATCTCCAATGGCTACTGTAACATCAGATTAAAAGGTGTTCACCAATAACCATAAGTGCTATTTCAGAATACATATGCTACACTACAAAGAGGAAAATTTGTGCTAGGTCAATAAGTCTATAATGGAGAGACATGGGCAATTTGAACTTGATTTACAATGAATGTTAACTCGTATACATATTAATTTCATGACAAATTTTGTAAAATTTAGATACTTTTTTTTTTCACTTTAATTAATTCAACCATTTGCTAAAGCCTGTGCAGAATTCCATTACCAAACTGGACAGTCATTTAAGATGTAGGAGCCAGCTTAAATTCTTTATTTGCCATTTTTTTTCAGACACTTTTCAAAAACCTCTGTGAAAGGGAATAACTTTCTTTTACATATTTAAAAACATAAAATATAGGTATAAATAAACATATAGAAAAATGGCATTTACACAGGGCAGAGGAGCATGCTAACATAGATCCTTATAAGTGACTATAGATTCACATTGCTATTACTAAATATAAATTAATACCTGAGGAAGATGATACCAATATATCAGAGCTGCAACCCGAAACATGAAGCAAAAGTTTGACACAACCTATTAATTGGTCTGCCTGTAATTTTTAGGCCAGAGGACCAAACAGATCAAAGGAAGAAATGTCTTAAACAATTTTCACTGCCATCCTGGTTCCTCCTCAACCACAATCAAACAAATCTGGGCAAGACACTAATGTGCCTCAACTTATAATTATGACAGAGAAAATAATTGAGAGATCCTTTTGCACTAATCACAAAGTAAAAGAAAAAATCAAAGCATAAATGCTAACTAGGCAAGAAGACAAAAGAAAACGGATAAAAAATGGGCAACACTGTTTACTGGATTTTTCCATATTCATTACTTATATTTTTTTTTAAAATCTGCACCATAACTGGTCTGAAAACAACAAAGAACTGCTGGCTCCTCAAAAAGTACATACAGTATAAACTTTCCTGAGAGTCTAAGATCTCGTCTCTTTGCTTCACCCATTATACTATGTTATGCTTTTAAACTGTAAGACTCATGCAATTTCTATTGCAACAGAGCACATTGAGGTGAAAATTGCATTCCAGTACATTATATTATAAACAAAGCTAAACCCACATGGGTTTTAGTTCTAGTAAAGTAAGTTTACCTTTCGTAGATCTAAAAAAAAAAAAAATAAAAAAAATACAATACCTTTTATAAATTAGTATTACATTACTGAAAAGCATTGCACAACTACTTTGCACGTATTACAAGTGACTTGCTAATGTGGTTGTAAAAAGATTATGTAAAATTTCCTTCAGCCAGTGTGATGATTAATAAATAATGGCTTCATGGATTAAGATACTGATTTTCTTATCTCAACTCAAAGATAATGTGACCCAAATACTTTCATAAATCTTCAAACAATTGTCCAATATAGGAAATAGTATGTATGAACTGCCTATATATAACATTATAATAAAAACTTCATTCAGTACAGAATTTGCTTTAAAATTTTGTAGATACCTAGCTCAAATTTACTCATATTCATCCAATAATGTCTTGGGAATATGAACCAGAAAAACTCAACTTTGAGGAAGGTTTGTTAAAACAGAGGGATGTGGCATGATTAAATTTCAAAGCTTGGACGAAGTGAGAAACAAACTGCTGAGGGACTAGCATACTGAGATGGTACGACTTCCAAGAGCTTTGGAGGTAATGATAGAGAGAGCAATAGTAAGCAGAGTACAAAGATGTAGGATGGCTGAGTTGCACAAAGGAAATCAAGAGAGCAAAAACAGAGGAAGCTACTTACAGCAAGGGAAGGAGGCAGAAATAATGCAAAGAATGCCATAGAGTCATAAAAGAGGAAGAGGTTAAGTCTTAAATTCTGGCAGAGTCAAAAGTAGAAGGATTTGTATAAAAAAAAATTATGATTCAGATATATTATGACAAAGTGATGAAAGTGACAAGAGTTAAGAACAAGTGGTAGATAATACTGGGAGTGTAACAAAATTGGCAACTCTGAGCTCCGAGTACCCAAATGTAGTTTCTTTTTTTTTATTTTTTTACAATCAACATTCAGATAATGCACCTTATTTAAGTACTGACAAAAGGAGCTCAAAGTTGTCCATAAAGTCACATTTGTACCTTGTCTATAATCTTATTCACTGTGGATATGAAAGTAAAAATTACAAGTAGTGTGTATACATATTAACAATTTTGATAATGATCAATGACTATGTTGTTTATGAGTGTGTGAAGCATTATTCAGATAAAGAGACTATCACATAATACTACAAGAAGCCTATCATAGCAAGTCTGCATTGCATTACACTTCATAAAAATCTTTCCAGAATACTTTAAAGCACAACTCAAGTTTGTCTACAAAACATTAAGAAATTAAATGACAGCCACCAACCTGATAAATAGTTCAATATGAAGAATATAAAAAATGCTAACACATGTACAAAACAAGTGTTGAAAATATATTAGGAATACTAACACATAGGGCAAGTAAGCGCAACTATTATAATTTTCTGCTGAAATTATGGACAAGCTACTTAAATCACTTGGATATTTTGTCACTGTTAAATATTTATTTACTGAAATTAGAAATCAACAGAAGAAACCATCAAGTCATTTGATTAACAACTGAAGAACACTTTTGTCCAAAATTAAGCAATACATACAACATACAGAACTTAAATGTTCAAAAATGAATAATAGCATATGGCAAAAGTAGAATAACAGCAACTTTGGAAACAAGATTAAAACTGGTTTGTTCCTTCAACAAAAAACATCATCATCTTACCAAATTAATACATAAGAATGGCTCACAATCATTAGAAGGAAAATAAGGCAAATACTTTGAGTCTGGCAAGAGACCTTCTTAATTATTCCACTATTGATGTTCAATCAAGTGATTGTCAAAAAGTAGTAAAATGCCATGGATTAATGAGATTCAAGTAAATATTATAATTTAAAAATTAAATTCACATTTAAATATTCACAAGTAAATGATACGTAGCAAAGAACACAAATGCATAATAAGATAATGATGTGTCTTCAGCCATCATTAATTAGGACAACAAATTGAAGTCTTAGCTTACTAACCCTACACTAGCAATTAGCACGTCAGGTAGCTACTTCATTACCATTTAAAAAAATTATTAGACATAGAAAGTTTAGATTACTCAGAAAACACACAGACCAACCTGAATTGTGGCAGACATCTCCTTGGTCCTCTACACTGAGATTCTAGACATAAAAGCACAACATCTCTTACTGTCTTCAACACAACCAAAACTTCCACCGTTTCTATTAACTTGAATCTTGCTTATAAATCCTAATTATTACTGTCACCATACCTTTATAAAAGGTATTTTTGGTATACTATGAACACAGAACACACAGTGCACAATATATGAAATATTCAAGATCAAAGTAAAACTTAAATTGCCAAATTGACTTAGTGGAAAATTTCTAATTTTCCTTCAAATGTAAAATGAAGCTTCCAACTACAACCACTACAGAAACAGTTATCAGCATTTTAAGGATTTTGTTGTTTAAAAATTAAATATCCTGTAAACCACCTAATCCAAAACTGCCTAACTTGCCCTCGTTTGAAAAACCAAACACCTCCATGACCTAACGAAAAGGTACTCTAAATCGGACTGGCTACACTATCTGGTTTCCAACAAATTAAGTCCTACTTAGAAATGCCTCTGTACCCTACATAATGTAATAAACATTACTGTTTTAATACCTTTCACACAGTCACTGTAGCTGTTAGTTTAATGAGGTCATGCAAACAATTCTATGAATGGAAATAAAATTTGAGTCAAAAGGAAATGAGTAAAATATCGAAAGGGTGGCGGTCCAGCAAACAACTGTCAGATATTTTGGTCCCTGAGCCAACATTATGAACGTGTTAAGAGTCAGATGAAAAAAAAAGCATAAATCTATAAATTTATAAAAATGGTTTGGAAAGCTTTAGACATGACAATAAAATGAAATTAAAATTATCAGAAAAATAACAATAAAGTTATACAAAATATAATAAAATGGGGGGGGGGGGAACAGGTGGGGAGCTCACAAAATTCTGCAGGCCGGTGGGAGGTAACCTGAATGTGTTCACTTAATTTGAACAAGTCTAATACCTCAAGCAAGACATACTCCAGCTATTACTGAATTGAACAATTATGTTGATATTTTAGCACTTTTCCTCTACTTTTTAGACACTGACAACTATGAAATTGAAGTCTAGAGAATTTCAGTGACATTTTTCCCACAGACCTGCTCAAATCTCACTACACTGTTTACCTGCAGCCCCACATTGCACCAGTTGAATGTCTCAATTATGTACCATTGTTGTGGAATGATTACAACAGTTTCTATCATAGCTATTCACACCTCTAATACACGTGCAACAATAGTATTCATAAACAGTCTACAAGACAAAATCCTTTCCAATTTGATTTACATATTGTGCTGTAGCAAGCTAATCTCAATACCGAATTAGTGATCTTTAGAAGAGTCACCAGCTTTCAATGAAAATTAAGAAAGCATAATGTATCTATAAAGAAAATAACTGTATGCTTGATATTGTTTGCTACAATGCAGCTGACTGATAGTTGTAAGAAAAGAAATGCATCACTATAACATGCACAAATTCAAGAAGAAAATTACATTGCACAAAAAACTATGAAGGAAAGAAAAAAATGTTAAAACTGTTGAAAAAACGGCCATGATTGTTGAAAGAAACCATAATGATAATAAGTACTGAGAGTAATATTAAGTTTTTATGATAAACTTGTTAGAAAAAGCAAGTGGTGCAGCACCACCTACCAAGGGAATGTTCATGTGCAGACCACCATCAACATTTTTAACAGGCATTTCCTAAGAAAGATTGGATGGCGAGGATGGCAGTGTGTATGAAAGAAAAATAAAGGGAAAACATCAATACAAAGAGAGAAAACAAGTACAGTATTAACAAACAAGACTAGAATATTATATTACATTGTGTGGTAAAAAAGAACCACCAAGTACTTGAAAATGTCAAAAAATTTCCATGTGTGAACCATGTATGAGTGTCGGGCCGAGCACCAACACGTGAGCTGCACGGTTAGGCTGGACTTTTGTCCAGCCCTGTGTCCCCCACTCCCTATTCTGGTTGCCAGAGCCCACCAGAGTACAAAACATCACAGATAAATACAAAACAAAAAAAAAAAGTCTCTTCAGCATGCACTTGTATCACACAAGAGACGAAATTTAAGCGTATAGGAGGGCCTGCTATGTAACTGCACTATTGCCTCTGTTCGTCTCTGTTTTTGTCATGGTTCACTAGTGCACACTAGTGAAGAGCTACATATCACACAAGAACAGATATTGTCTCACAATATCACTGCACGCTCGAGCAACACTTTTCTACCTATAACAAATTTAATTAATATTAGTGAACAACCAAAATACATGGCCCCTCAATCGTCAAGAACTACACATAGCAGAGACGGGCTCTTTGTGCCACTGTTGTACAATGGTCCATCTTGGGTTATAAGTGGGGTATCATTCGGTACCAGAACCTGAGCATTGGATGTGGCCACTGGGTGTATCATCTCTCCGATGTCGGTCATCCCAGTCATTGTCATACTGGCTCCGCTGGTGGCCATGGCTATGCTGGACTTAGCTGAAGGTTCTACTTGGGTCACTCGCACTGTTCCACCACTGGTGGGAGGCCAGACACCAGCTGGACGTACTTTTACATAATTGTTGTTATTATTATTGTTGTTGTTATTGTGGCACACGGGCCTATTGCTCCAGAAGGGTACGGCAACGGTTGCCACCTGAGGCAAGGACGAGGGCTGTGCTGGCCCTCCTTGGAACCCTTCTGGTACCCCTGGTGAGAGACTTATGGGCAGGGCTGAAGAGGGTTGACCCCCTGCCCCAGGAGGTCAGGAGGGCTCTTTCTCCTGTTGAAGAACGAAGGTGGATCTTGCACCTGTTACCCCAGCCTGCCCAGACCCAAGCAATTTGAGTGAAAGCCCTCCTCCGCCACCACCAACTGACCCTCCACCGCCTTTGCCTTGCACTTGTAGCCGGTTTAGAACCTGAAAAGAATTTATAAGGTATTAGCTCATTTACAGTAAAGTATACATAAAAAAATCTCCAAAATTAATAATCCAATAGGGTTTTCTTCTTACCTAAATACTGGACAGTATATATACACCTTAAAAAAGAACATATGGGAAAAAATAGGGTTACTGTCACTGGACCCCTATAAGTGACAATCAACTTTCTTAAGCTTTGTAATTCGTCATGGCTAAAAAATAATCAAGCTTTACATTCCTTACATAATAGCTGTCACTGCTTGTTGATCTAGAAATGTATGGAGATTGAACCCTCTACAATACACTGGAACCTTGGCTGATGAATGCCCCACCATACGAGTTTTTCAGGATATGAGCAGTCACTCGGTCAATTTTTTGTTTCTGGATACGAGCAGATCCTTACAAAAGTAAAAGTGAATATGTAATTGTAGTTCATTGTCGTGATGTATTATGTTTTTTTACTGCTTAAAACTATAACTGCAACAGAAATAATAGTATTTCTTACCTTAAATTGTGGGTGCTGGTGTTTGTGGATGATTGTGAAGAGAGTGGAGAGTTATGTTGTGGTCCTACTGGGCTGAGGTGGATGGTAGAGGTACTGGTACTGAAGTTGATGGTTGTACTGGAGTGTGCATAAATTCTGTTATGGATTTCTGTTCTTTATAACCCTGAAGTATATTATGCAACTGATGGTAAGGCATCCGCTGCTCTAGACACCGTTTCAGGGTCCTCTTCAGTGAA
Source organism: Cherax quadricarinatus (assembly GCF_038502225.1). Taxonomy (NCBI): domain Eukaryota; kingdom Metazoa; phylum Arthropoda; class Malacostraca; order Decapoda; family Parastacidae; genus Cherax; species Cherax quadricarinatus. Next base: position 6,092,310 of record NC_091332.1, read on the forward strand.
AAAGTAACTAAGTCATTCAGTTAGTCAAGTCAATCAGTCAGTCAGTCAGTCAAGTCATTCAGTCAGTCAGTCAGTCAGTCAAGTCATTCAGTCGGTCAGTTAAGTCAGTAAATCAGTCAGTTAAGTCAGTAAGTCAGTCATATTCCTGCCTCCTGAGAGCAGGAATTCCGCTGGAACGGATTAATGGCATTTCAATTAATTTAAATGAGGAAAATTGACGCAGCATACGAGCAGATCGAGATACAAACAAGGTCACGGAACGGATCAAACTCGAAAGCCGAGGTTCCACTGTAGTACCTGTATAAACATATGACAGGCAGTTCCTTAACTATCAGCTCCCACAACTCACCTGCCACCACCACAACCACCTGCCAACATCAGTAAAAATATCATACATTACCAGCGGTAAGACAAGATTTCTTACTAAATAAATATGTCTGGAGTAGTACCAACCATAATATGAATAGTGTACCAGTCATCATCCACCCAAAAATTAGAAACAATGACTACAATAAAAAAAACTCTCAGGTCATCACCATGACCTGTTGTTATTATTGGGGTTAAGGGTTGTGAAAGATCAAGGAGTTCTGTATCCATCTCACTGCTGTGAAACTGATTACCAGAATGTTTTTGTAAATAGTATATACAATTTAATTCATGTTGTTGAGGTGGTTTGGTCATTTAGAGAGAATGGAACAAAGTAGAATGACTTGGAGAACATATAAATCTGTAGGGAATGGAAGGTGGGGTAGGGGTCGTCCTCGAAAAGGTTGGAGAGAGGGGGTAAAGGAGGTTTTGTGGGCGAGGGGCTTGAATTTCCAGCAAGTGTGTGTGAGCGTGTTAGATAGGAGTGAATGGAGATAAATGGTCTTTGGAACCTGACGAGCTGTTGGAATGTGAGCAAAGTAATATTTTGTGAAGGGATTCAGGGAAACTGGTTAGCCAGACTTGAGTCCTGGAAATGGGAAGTACAATGCCTGCACTTTAACCCCTTCAGGGTCCAAGGCCAAAATCTGAAGTGGTGCTCCAGTGTCCAAGAAATTTTGAAAAAAAAAAAAAAAAAATTATTTTTTCTTACAGAATTAAAGAGCATATTTTTGTGAAGGTAATAAGACAAAAAAAAAAAAATTCTGATCAGTACTTACCGAGATACAGTGCCAAGAAGTTTGTCGAAAATGATGTGGTGGCGGCAACATCGATGAATTCCACATACGCGCATTACATTATTTTGCGGTTTTTGTTGTTTTTTCTTTTCTTTTCCAATTTTTTTCTATTCCTACTAACATTTGGGGCCTGAGAGACCAATACTGTATATAATGTATATATATAAACTCACTGTATTGAACACAATAACTGCACTAAAGTTATTATCATATTATTGTTTACCACTGTTGTTTATTACAATAAACATGCACAAATCTTGTATAATACTAATGTTCTATCATATATTTACATATTTACAATCACTGGACATGGTTTTAGAACTGCTGGAGCTTGTGGAACTCCTTGAAACAAGGCACCATGCACAGAGGCACCTTACATTCCTCACACATAAACCGAGTGTCTTTGCGTCTTTGTTGCCGTCTTTTTGTTTGTGCACAGACGATGCATCTCTTCTGAGCAAATTTCTTCTGAGTTGAAGGAAGTTGTATTATGAAATGATCACCTTCCCTCCTCAAACGCTTGGGTATATCCTGAGGAATTCGAGGACCGTGTTGTATAGCAGGTGTTGTTACCTGGTACTTCATTATGAGTTGTCTGACAACAGACAAACAAAATTCACCATACGGTGGTCTGTTGCCAGTCTTTATTTGGTACATATTATATGCATTGAGCATTGAAATGTCCATGAGATGGAAGAAAAGTTTCATGTACCACTTGTAACTCATACGAACACAGTCAACAAAACCAATCTGCATGTCACATTTGTCAACCAAGCGCATGTTTTGTGTATAATCAATCACTGTCACTGGTTTTCGAATACGTTCATTAGTCACTCGATCAACTTTGCCACTGTCTTGCATTTCATTACGGTGAATGGTTGTCAACAATGTGACATCTCGTTTGTCATGCCACCGTAATGCCATGATGTCATTGGCAGTAAACACCTGCACGTCATCACCACGAGCACCTGCGTTGAGCCTGGGCATATGTTTACGATTAGAACGCACTGTGCCACACACACATCTGTCTTGTTCACTCGCATGAAATCACTGAGTAATGGGCTTGTGTACCAGTTATCGGTATATAATGTATGCCCCTTACCAAGATAAGGTGCCATCATGTTTCTCACTACGTCACCTTGGTATCTTTCAATGTTTTACTACCCGTGTATACAACAATATCCAACACCAGGCCACTGTCACAATCACAGAGTACAAACAGTTTTATACCAAAGCGTTTCCTCTTGCTCAGTATGTACTGCTTGAATGACAGTCTACCTTTGAACAAAATCAAAGACTCGTCAATTACAAGATTCTTGAATGGATAAAAGTATATGCTGAACTTTCATTTGAGATACATGAAAACATTTCTAATCTTGTTAAACCTGTCACTTCTGTCAGGCCTGGTTTTGTCAGAGAAGTGCAACATACGTAAGAGTAGGATAAACCTGTTCACTGGTATGATTTCACTGAAGACCGGACCAGTATGCTTTTATATTATGCTTATAGACGTGAGGCATAAGCATTATTGTTGCAAAAAGCAAATACATTTCTGGAACAGTCGTCTCTTTCCACCTGTGTAGTCTTGACTGTGGTGATAAGATCGTATTTGCCATGGTGTACTCAAAATACTTATTACTTTCCCTGACAATAATTTCCATCAATGGCTGGTCGAAGAATAATTCAAAGAATTCCAGTTCATTGGCCGTGGTTCCAAGGGGACAAGTAGGTAGAACTCCACTTTGGGAACAAAATTGGGATTTTGCTGCCAATCCCACATATGGTTTGCTGGTGGATACTGGACATCATAGGCTGGTTGTGCGGGTGGTTGTGGTTGTGGTGGGCTGGTGGCTGGCGCTCCGCTTTGTCCTTGAACTGACGAGTCAGCAGCGTGGGTCCCAGCGTGGCCTGGTGAGTCACGCATGGCGGTGCCACTACCATCACCACTAACACCATCCACTGATGCCTGTGGTCTATCCATGCCAAGTGTAGCCACATCATCCTCACTATCACTACCTAAAACTGGTGTTGGGCCACGGGATGTACTCCGGGATGTACTCCGTCCCCTGGGCACAGCATAGGGTACACTACCCGAGCGCATGCGGCGGCGAACATACCGACGCTTCACTGGTGAATATGATTCCTCACTATCACTACTCGATTGATCGTCGAGCACAATAAAATCACAGTCCACGTCACTATCATCATCATTACTGAAGTCAGAGGCCTGGCCACGCGAAAATATTAGTTTTCTCTTGCGATGAGGAACAACCGACCGTGAGTCACGAGTGCCCACACCAGAGGTAGAAGGTTGAGGATTGTCAGGGTTTTCTGCACTATTATCGATATCCTGGTCATTCTTTTCGGTCACTAACTGATCAAAGCCGTAGAATTTGTCTTCATTTCCACTTCCATCAGTGTCAGAACTATCAGATAGGAAGAGGAGAGTCCCAATTTTCTGGGGAGTGAGAGCTGACTTGCGACGAGGCATGGTGAACAAGGGTAACTGAGCCGGCGTTCCCACAATGCTATGCGGGCGCCTAGATTTTTTGTTTATGGCGCACACCCACCACGCAGACCCGTTCTCTCACATGTAGGCCTATGAGCGTTTTCGCGCTAAATTTGACGGCGCTAGAATTTTGGCGTAGATCTACAGTTTGGACACTCAACGTAAAGCCATTGATCTACGGGACGGACCCTGAAAGGGTTAAAGGAGGGTTTTGGGATATTGGCAGTTTGGAGTGACTATCTAAACTGTCATATCTGGCTGCCTCTGCAAAGACAGTGATTAAGTATGAGTCATGGTGAAAGTGTTAAATGATAATGAAAGTTTTTTTTCTTTCTTTTTGGGTTTTCTTTCCTTTTGGGTTTTCTTTCTTTTGGTGGGAAATAGTGTTAAGAGAAAAATAAAATAGGAACAGTTTTCTCACTATGGTGTAGCATCCCCTTAAAATTTCAGTTGTTTCTGTGGAAATAGCAGCTTACCTGTTGTACATGATGGATAGTGAGGCCAGTAGTTCCTCCACTACCAGCCACAGCTGAGGTGAGGTAAGTGACCTGGCCAGGGGCTAGGCCAGCAGTACTGCCACTTGTAACGCCACCGCCAACAGTATTGCTGCCCCCACCAACACCTGAACCCACTGTATTTGCAACTCCACTACCACTTACTGAAATATAATGTTCAAAAAAATTAGCAAGTACCTATACATATATAACTCAATCTGTAGTTATTTACTATGATGCAATAATGTTATATATAGTACAGTACAAAAAAATTTACAATCTGGCTACATTCATGGTTAAAAATAACTTTTAAAGAACTAGAGCACACTGATTAGAACACAATACGTACCTAGTTTTTAACCACCTTATGCAGTTGAAATAATTATACTGTACTATGAGCTATCATGTGATCCTGTTTCATTGTTTATGCACTATCATGATGAAGGGAAAGAAGTATGCTAATGTTAGCTGGTCAACTCAAGTTTAAGCCAACATGATCTCTTCTTTACACAATTGTTTCAGAGTTTGTTAAACACCATCACATCTTGAAGACTTCACTATGTTGTCTACAGAAGGTATACAAGTTTAACATACACACACAATCAGAACAGTACATACATGAAAGCTAAGCCACAATTTCTACATTGTCACCAAGACTGTCTGGAACAAATCACAAAATGAAAGGCTTGAACCCATTCCGTGATTTATTTGCAATCATATTACGATTTTGTTTGTCTGAAACAGTTGGAATGAAAGGTAACACCCTACAATTAACAAACCAGCAACAGTTCTTCACCAGCTGTATTTCACCACAAGACACAATAATGTCAACATGTTAAAGAAGCAATATTTGAAAGTTCATGATATAATTCTTGGAGCAGTTGAAGACCAAATTTAAAAAATAAAATAAAAAAAAAGCAATATGGTCTTTAATACTGTATTCAAGATTTATCATCTTGGAATTTTTTCTTCTTCTCAATTAGTTTTGCCACTAAAGGGAGGTTTCCGGATGCCAGCTAAAGGCTCTTGATCCAATTACTTGGACCTATGTATCCCTTCCTTGGACTGAACCTGAATGTCTCCCATTTTCCCAGGTGCTGCATCACTCACAAATTTAGTATTCCCCTCATGAATGTAACAATATCAACATCTCAGTTTGGAGAGTAGTATTAAAACAAACACACACACACACACACACACACACACACACACACACACACACACACACACACACACACACACACACACACACACACACACAAACAAACACACACACCCACACATATACACTCTCTCTCTAACCTAATGTATTTAAAAAAGAAGGAAAAAAAAAAAAAGGTTAACAAAATACAGTACAGCTTCTTCCTCACTTAACGGCAGAGTTCTATTCCTAAGACCACATCAGTAAATGAATTCAATGCTAAGTCAGGAGCATACTATAATGGTAGTGAGTTTGTGTCAATCATCTTTGATATTGTTTTAATGTCACCTCTGCACCATTTATAACATTTCTGGTATATTTTTAAATGTTTATACAGTAGTGTACTGTATATTGTAATATGTAAACAGAATAGAGGAAATCAGCTCTAATATACATTATTTAGGTATGCATACTGGTTACAGAGCCCATCGTAAGTCCGAGTTGTCAGTAAATGAGTATGCTGCTAAGTGAAGAGCGGCTGTATCATTCAGTAGCAGAGATGGTAATCAATCTATTCAGGGCCAAGTATTTGTATGGTACGTATGAGCCGTTATGCAGCAGAAAAGAATAAGTGCCACTTTAATCAATTCCTTCATCTGTAAGTTAGGCTCAGAGCCCCATAATAAAATATGGTAACTTGAGTTTCATAGCTCCAATCTCTCCTATGCTTGCATTTTTCTCCATAGTTTGAATTTTGCACATTCTTTTTCTGCCTCACAATGCCTCATATATATTATCAAATAACTGATATGACTGATTTAATCTTATCAAGAAATATCATCTTCAGCTTAAATAATTAGATATCCCCTAACAGGAAAACCTGTAATTGGGCTGCATAAGCACCAATTTGCCAATTTCATAAATGCACAGTGTAACAATTTCCATGCTATAACTTAAAAGGTCTAAAGAGGTCTTTGTGGCATTTATGGATTTGGAAAAGGCGTATGACAGGGTGGATAGGGGGGCAATGTGGCAGATGTTGCAAGTGTATGGTGTAGGAGGTAGGTTACTGAAAGCAGTGAAGAGTTTTTACGAGGATAGTGAGGCTCAAGTTAGAGTATGTAGGAAAGAGGGAAATTTTTTCCCAGTAAAAGTAGGCCTTAGACAAGGATGTGTGATGTCACCGTGGTTGTTTAATATATTTATAGATGGGGTTGTAAGAGAAGTAAATGCGAGGGTCTTGGCAAGAGGCGTGGAGTTAAAAGATAAAGAATCACACACAAAGTGGGAGTTGTCACAGCTGCTCTTTGCTGATGACACTGTGCTCTTGGGAGATTCTGAAGAGAAGTTGCAGAGATTGGTGGATGAATTTGGTAGGGTGTGCAAAAGAAGAAAATTAAAGGTGAATACAGGAAAGAGTAAGGTTATGAGGATAACAAAAAGATTAGGTGATGAAAGATTGAATATCAGATTGGAGGGAGAGAGTATGGAGGAGGTGAACGTATTCAGATATTTGGGAGTGGACGTGTCAGCGGATGGGTCTATGAAAGATGAGGTGAATCATAGAATTGATGAGGGAAAAAGAGTGAGTGGTGCACTTAGGAGTCTGTGGAGACAAAGAACTTTGTCCTTGGAGGCAAAGAGGGGAATGTATGAGAGTATAGTTTTACCAACGCTCTTATATGGGTGTGAAGCGTGGGTGATGAATGTTGCAGCGAGGAGAAGGCTGGAGGCAGTGGAGATGTCGTGTCTGAGGGCAATGTGTGGTGTGAATATAATGCAGAGAATTCGTAGTTTGGAAGTTAGGAGGAGGTGCGGGATTACCAAAACTGTTGTCCAGAGGGCTGAGGAAGGGTTGTTGAGGTGGTTCGGACATGTGGAGAGAATGGAGCGAAACAGAATGACTTCAAGAGTGTATCAGTCTGTAGTGGAAGGAAGGCGGGGTAGGGGTCGGCCTAGGAAGGGTTGGAGGGAGGGGGTAAAGGAGGTTTTGTGTGCGAGGGGCTTGGACTTCCAGCAGGCATGCGTGAGCGTGTTTGATAGGAGTGAATGGAGACAAATGGTTTTTAATACTTGACGTGCTGTTGGAGTGTGAGCAAAGTAACATTTATGAAGGGATTCAGGGAAACCGGCAGGCCGGACTTGAGTCCTGGAGATGGGAAGTACAGTGCCTGCACTCTGAAGGAGGGGTGTTAATGTTGCAGTTTAAAAACTGTAGTGTAAAGCACCCTTCTGGCAAGACAGTGATGGAGTGAATGATGGTGAAAGTTTTTCTTTTTCGGGCCACCCTGCCTTGGTGGGAATCGGCCAGTGTGATAATAAAAAAAAAAAATATAACTTAAAAGTGCCTCCTCTGAATGGCTTCATTTTCAAAATTCATTTACAGTGGAACCTCTACTTGCAAGCACATCCACATGCGAGTTTTTCCAAATATGAGCAATCGATGGATCGATTTTTTGCTTCCATACGCGAGCAAAATTTCCGTAAGCGAGCAGACCTCCTTGACGCTGGTGAGGGATTCTTGCTCTTCATCTAGGGAATTGGATCTCATTTGTTTGTTGGACTATCTTATTGAAACTTAGGCAATGTATGATGGAAAGATGCTTCTTAATGTACACCAAAATTGAAAGAAATCAGAGCATAAATAATAGAGTTCATTTCTCAGCAATTAGCCACCCCTTAGCGGTATTTTCATATGGTTTTTATGATTGTATCCTCGTTTTTTTGTCCCTTTTGATAGAATGGAAGATATACACCTACCATCCGACTTACGACCTGCTCGACTTATGACCACTCAACTTACGACCGTGTTTTTATGCCAAATTTCTGGGAAATAAACAACTATTTGTGTTGTACACAGTGTTTATCCTAAATCTTACATTATAAAATACAGTACTAACAACATAAAAGTAAAGTAAAACATGAAATACCAAAATAAAACAATAAAATAAAGTCATTACAAAAATGTTTTGTTGATATTCAGTAGTAAAGTTCGACTTACGACCATTTCGACTTACGACCGGTTTCTCAGAACCGAACTCGGTCGTAAGTCGGATGGTAGGTGTATTACATAAATAGATATGATTTTGATTGCTTTCACAATGAAAAGTACGTAATTTGAAATTGAGCTCAACGTAGGAGAAATGTTAGATTGTTTTGGCTATGCTCAAGAGTAAACAAATGACGTCACTGTCCATTCCAATATGCAGTCGTGAATGGGTTGACATTTATACAATTATTGCAATAAGGCAGTAGTCTGCATCACAGTAAATCTTATATTTTTTGTGTGAATAAAAATTACAAATTATTTATATTGTAATAATATATTGTAATAATTGTATTCTGAGCACCTCTGCAAAAACAGTGATAATGTGTGAGTGTGGTGAAAGTGTTGAATGATTCAAGAAATCGTAATGACACGATTGCAAACAAACCATACCCCCGGCTGGGATTGAACCCGTGGTCATAGAGTCTCAAAACTCCAGCCCGGCACGGCCACGCTAGCTGGAGATTCGTCTGTAAAAACTTGCATTTGTGGTCACAGTGGTGCCTGTGCTAACCTTCCTATGGTGTAGAAATATACCTAGTTGGATGAATCTTATTGTGGCTAGCTGGTCTAGTGGCTAACGCGACAGGCTGGAGTTTTGAGACTATGACCGCGGGTTCAATCCCGGCCGGGGGTATGGTTTGCGTTGAATGATGATGAAAGTATTTTCTTTTTGGGGATTTTCTTTCTTTTTTGGGTCACCCTGCCTCGGTGGGAGATGGCCAACTTGTTGAGAGAAAAAAAAAAAAAAAAAAAAAAAAAAAAAAATAAAAAAAAATAAAATAATAATAATAATAATATGTAGGTAGTAGGTTGGTAGACAGCAACCACTCAGGGAGGTACTACCGTCCTGCCAAGTGAGTGTAAAACGAAAGCCTGTGATTGTTTTACATGATGGTAGGATTGCTGATGTCTTTTGTCTGTCTCATAAATATGCAAGATTACAGGTATGTCTTGCTACTTCTACTTACACTTAGGTCACGCTACACATACATGTACACATTTATTTATACACACTCATCTGAGTTTTCTTTGATTTTATCTTAATAGTTCTTGGTCTTATTACTTTTCCTTTTATATCCATGGGGAAGTGGAATAAGAATCTTTCCTCCGTAAGCCATGCGTGTTGTAAAAGTCAACTAAAATGCCAAGAACAATGGGCTAGTAACCCCTTTTCCTGCAAAGATTAGTAAAAAGAATAAGAAGAAGAAAATTGTCAAAGTGGGAAGTCTGAATGTGCGTGGATGTTGTGCAGATGATAAGAAAGAGATGATTGTGGATGTTATGAATGAGAAGAAGCTGGATGTCCTGGCTTTAAGTGAAACAAAGCTAAAGGGGGTGGGAGAGTTTCAGTGGAGAGGAATAAATGGGATTAGGTCAGGGGTTTCAAATAGAGTTAGAGCTAAAGAAGGAGTAGTAATAATGTTGAAGGATAAGCTATGGCAGGAAAAGAGGGACTATAAACGTATTAATTCAAGGATTATGTGGAGTAAAATAAAGATTGGATGTGAAAAGTGGGTTATAATAAGTGTGTATGCACCTGGAGAAGAGAGAAGTGTAGAGGAGAGAGAGAGATTTTGGGAAATGTTGAGTGAATGCGTGGGGAGTTTTGAATCAAGTGTGAGAGTAATGGTGGTTGGGGATTTCAATGCTAAAGTGGGTAAAAATGTTATGGAGGGAGTAGTAGGTAAATTTGGGGTGCCAGTGGTAAATGTAAATGGGGAGCTGTGTGTAGAAAGAGATTTGGTAATAAGTAATACATATTTTATGAAAAAGAGGATAAATAAATATACAAGGTATGATGTAGCACGTAATGAAAGTAGTTTATTAGATTATGTATTGGTGGATAAAAGGTTGATGGGTAGGCTCCAGGATGTACATGTTTATAGAGGGGCAACTGATATATCGGATCATTATTTAGTTGTAGCTACAGTTAGAGAAAGAGGTAGATGGGAAAAGAGGAAGGTGGCAACAACAAGTAAGAGGGAGGTGAAAGTGTATAAACTAAGGGAGGAGGAAGTTCGGGTGAGATATAAGCGACTATTGGCAGAAAGGTGGGCTAGTGCAAAGATGAGTAGTGGGGGGGTTGAAGAGGGTTAGAATAGTTTTAAAAATGCAGTATTAGAATGTGGGGCAGAAGTTTGTGGTTATAGGAGGGTGGGGGCAGGAGGAAAGAGGAGTGATTGGTGGAATGATGAAGTAAAGGGTGTGATAAAAGAGAAAAAGGTAGCTTATGAGAGGTTTTTACAAAGCAGAAGTGTTATAAGAAGAGCAGAGTATATGGAGAGTAAAAACAAGGTAAAGAGAGTGGTGAGAGAGTGCAAAAGGAGAGCAGATGATAGAGTGGGAGAGGCACTGTCAAGAAATTTTAATGAAAATAAGAAAAAATTTTGGAGTGAGTTAAACAAGTTAAGAAAGCCTAGGGAAAGTACGGATTTGTCAGTTAAAAACAGAGTAGGGGAGTTAGTAGATAGGGAGATGGAGGTATTAGGTAGATGGCGAGAATATTTTGAGGAACTTTTAAATGTTAAGGAAGAAACAGAGGCAGTAATTTCATGCACTGGTCAGGGAGGTATACCATCTTTTAGGAGTGAAGAAGAGCAGAATGTAAGTGTGGGGGAGGTACGTGAGGCATTACGTAAAATGAAAGGGGGTAAAGCAGCTGGAACTGATGGGAATCATGACAGAAATGTTAAAAGCAGGGGGGATATAGTGTTGGAGTGGTTGGTACTTTTGTTTAATAAATGTATGAAAGAGGGGAAGGTACCTAGGGATTGGCGGAGAGCATGTATAGTCCCTTTATATAAAGGGAAAGGGGACAAAAGAGATTGTAAAAATTATAGAGGAATAAGTTTACTGAGTATACCAGGAAAAGTGTACGGTAGGGTTATAATTGAAAGAATTAGAGGCAAGACAGAATGGAGGATTGCGGATGAGCAAGGAGGTTTCAGAGTGGATAGGGGATGTGTAGATCAAGTGTTTACATTGAAGCATATATGTGAACAGTATTTAGATAAAGGTAGGGAAGTTTTTATTGCATTTATGGATTTAGAAAAGGCATATGATAGAGTGGATAGGGGAGCAATGTGGCAGATGTTGCAAGTATATGGAATAGGTGGTAAGTTACTAAATGCTGTAAAGAGCTTTTATGAGGATAGTGAGGCTCAGGTTAGGGTGTGTAGAAGAGAGGGAGACTACTTCCCGGTAAAAGTAGGTCTTAGACAGGGATGTGTAATGTCACCATGATTGCTTAATATATTTATAGATGGGTTTGTAAAGGAAATAAATGCTAGGGTGTTCAGGAGAGGGGTGGGATTAAATTTTGGGGAATCAAATTCAAAATGGGAATTGACACAGTTACTTTTTGCTGATGATACTGTGCTTATGGGAGATTCTAAAGAAAAATTGCAAAGGTTAGTGGATGAGTTTGGGAATGTGTGTAAAGGTAGAAAGTTGAAAGTGAACATAGAAAAGAGTAAGGTGATGAGGGTGTCAAATGATTTAGATAAAGAAAAATTGGATATCAAATTGGGGAGGAGGAGTATGGAAGAAGTGAATGTTTTCAGATACTTGGGAGTTGACGTGTCGGCAGATGGATTTATGAAGGATGAGGTTAATCATAGAATTGATGAGGGAAAAAAGGTGAGTGGTGCGTTGAGGTATATGTGGAGTCAAAAAACGTTATCTATGGAGGCAAAGAAGGGAATGTATGAAAGTATAGTAGTACCAACACTCTTATATGGGTGTGAAGCTTGGGTGGTAAATGCAGCAGCGAGGAGACGGTTGGAGGCAGTGGAGATGCCCTGTTTAAGGGCAATGTGTGGTGTAAATATTATGCAGAAAATTCAGAGTGTGGAAATTAAGAAAAGGTGTGGAGTTAATAAAAGTATTAGTCAGAGGGCAGAAGAGGGGTTGCTGAGGTGGTTTGGTCATTTAGAGAGAATGGATCAAAGTAGAATGACATGGAAAGCATATAAATCTATAGGGGAAGGAAGGCGGGGTAGGGGTCGTCCTCGAAAGGGGGTAAAGGAGGTTTTGTGGGCAAGGGGCTTGGACTTCCGGCAAGCATGCGTGAGCGTGTTAGATAGGAGTGAATGGAGACGAATGGTACTTGGGACCTGACGATCTGTTGGAGTGTGAGCAGGGTAATATTTAGTGAAGGGATTCAGGGAAACCGGTTATTTTCATATAGTCGGACTTGAGTCCTGGAAATGGGAAGTACAATGCCTGCACTTTAAAGGAGGGGTTTTGGGATATTGGCAGTTTGGAGGGATATGTTGTGTATCTTTATATGTGTATGCTTCTAAACTGTTGTATTCTGAACACCTCTGCAAAAACAGTGATAATGTGCGAGTGTGGTGAAAGTGTTGAATGATGAAAGTATTTTCTTTTTGGGGATTTTCTTTCTTTTTTTGGGTCACCCTGCCTCGGTTGGAGACGGCCGACTTGTTGAAGAAAAAAAAAAAAAAAAAAAAATTGTATAATAATAATACATATAATAATAGTACATATAATAATATAATAATAATAATATTAATACATATATAATAATAATGTACTACATAATAATAATAATTGTAACAATAGACGGCTTCAAAAGGCCATCACTAGATGGCAGTGTTTAACACAACAAAGAGGGAGCAGTTGTGGCTGCCTCCACCTGTTACATAATGACATTTTATTCATTCTAGAGTACATATCAGGGTTTTGTGTTATTTATATTGTTTGTTATGTCATATTAGATGAACTCTGATAGATGAATAAGCCGCAGAGTTGATGATAGCGAAATATTCAAGGAGTATTTTGTCCTGTCTCCAGACAAACACTTGTCGGCTGCCGCCGCCACATAAAGAGTGACATTTTATTCATTCTAGAGTATATATCAGGTTTCTATGTTATTTATATTGTTTGTTATGTCATATTAGATGAACTGTGATACATAAATAAGCCATAGAGTTGATGACAGCAAAATATTCAAGAAGTATTTTGTCCTGTCTCCAGACAAACTCTCGTCTACTGCTGACACCGCCCATACCACTACGTGAATGACATATTTTATTCATTTTAGAATATAAATCAGGTTTCTATGTTATTTATATTGTTTATTATGTCATATTAGATGAATTGTGATAGATAAATAAGCTGTAGAGTTGATATTAGCGAAATTATTGAAGTACAGAATTCCACTGGAACAGATTAATTGCATTTCAATTAGTTTAAATGAGGAAAATTGACTCTGCAAATGAGCAAATCCAGTTGCGAGCAAGGTCATGGAATGGATCAAACTTGTAAGTAGAGGTTCCACTGTACGTACTCTATAACAATAATGATAAACACTATCAGCATTAGACATACATACAACATCTGGTAACCAGTCTCTTGCCTTGTAGAATTATATACAAAAGACAGTGAAAGATGAGGTAATCAGTAGGGATGTGTCAGAGGATCAGTATTGACCATTTTCACAGCATTAGTGAAAAATGGCCGATATCTTTTAAAAATTAATATTATGTGTGTGCTTAAACATGTCAGTATTAACACTACCTCACAACTGTAAGAGGATTATTCATACATACATACATGTGAGTGCACTCACACATGAGTGTATGCATGCACATACTATCAACAAGTGTCTTTGGCAGCCAGTAACTAATACAATGGGCCAAATGAGTAATAATATTATCATCTCAAAGAAATAAAGTTATTTAATATGTAACCTTCCTGTGTTATTTAAAACCCATTATGCAGTAAGTTTTCCTTATAAATTGAACATAAGTCAGTATAATTTCAAAAATAAGAACAGTATCAGTATCGGCCTAAAGTTGAGAATCAGTATTTGTCAAAAACTTAGTATTAGTATCTGCAAAAATTTTGGTGTCATCCCATCCCTAGTAATCATTTCTGCAGCCTTGAAGCCAGTGTTTAGTATCAATCATGATAAATATGAATCAGATTCATCAAGGAATTTCCCTGGGACCTGTGGCCCCATAGACAGAAAGTTGTCAACTCTTTTTTGCAACATCTGGAGATCAATGGGCCCCCTCACCTTCCTGTTTGAGCACTCTAGCAGGGTTATCCAAAATGAACTGAAGGTTCAGCAGGGTTATCCAAAATGAATAACCTGCTGAACCTTCAGTTCCCACCTGGCCTCTAAGAAGCTGAGATACATAACATTTGTGTTCAGGTTCAATGACCCACTTTAGGAATAGCCACCTGTTGGTAAACTTATTTCAACAGTAATGAGCTCTGTAATTACTTTTCTCCTAGTTACTTTCCCTGCTTTTCTTTTGTGCAGGCTCTAAGCAGCAGTTAATGACCAATCTGGTCAAAGAAAGACCTGGCAATATTGTAGAAAAGACTATTCAAAGCCATAGTAGATCTACGGTAATTACTCCTCCAAGCTGGAGGACAGTGACATGCTCACAGCACGATTCAAAGGTCATGTGAAGGAAAAAAAAAAAAAGTCCAGTGTGAATAGGTATAACAGTGGATTCCAGTACTACTCACAGCTTGGCTATTCACATACACAATCACTTTCAATCTTTACTAACATGTTATTCTTAGGAAGAGACTGAGTAAATACCTAGTGAATACCATGGTGGTATACTACAACTACCACACATGGATACTCAGTGGATGAGAGGCTTCTGCCAGACCCCCTAGCCGGTTACATAACCCACCATTCCTTTCCCTTACAGTTAATGCCTAAATCACTAACCAACTGATTATTTCAACTACTGGACTATGTTATTGATAGTTGTACAAGTATTTAGAAGGATCAAACCATGAAACACTTGATCATATGAGACATCAGTGCTTTTCATAATCAATCACAGCAACAGTGATATTTAAGTATTTACTGATATTGATTCAGGAAACCAATCTGACCTTGATATCTGTCAAGGAAATGGCCACTGTACTCCAAAAAAGCTCAACTTATCTTGGACCAGAGCCCTTGTAACAATGGGGGGGATGGAAATGAGTGAAGGGAGTGGGAGAGAGGAGAAGTGGGAGGAAAGGTAAGTGGCTCAACTATTTTAAACTTTTATGCAATAATGGGTTTGCGTGAGATACATTTTTTGTGATACTGTACTTAAGTCTGAAAAGGTGGGCATACTACAATGCCTAACAGTGGCACACATATATAGGAAAGCCCCACTTATATGGCGGGTTAGGCTTAAGGCTCCCACCGTTAAGCGAATCACCATTTTTTCCCCTTTAAAATGCATATAAATGCCTGATAACATTTTTACATTATCAAATATTAAGTTATCAATAGAACTAGGCATAAAAACAATAAAAATCAAATGAATATATAGTACACTCATTACTTACCTTAAAATATTTGTAGTCTTAATGTAGGGTGAAAGGTGAGTAGTATTTATTGTAGGAAATCAGATGTGATAGCCTGCCCAGCTACCACACTTCATTATGTTAATTTGTTTTAATGTGAATGTATATATTTTGTTTATATGATATGTAGTGGGTTTCTTATACAATTTTGACAAAATGTTATGCATGGATTAATGAAAACGTCTATAAGAACATAATATATGACACTCAAAGTGCCCCAGAGTGATTATTATTATTTTTTTTTTTTTATTTTTTTTTTTTATTATCACACCGGCCGATTCCCACCAAGGCAGGGTGGCCCGAAAAAGAAAAACTTTCACCATCATTCACTCCATCACTGTCTTGCCAGAAGGGTGCTTTACACTACAGTTTTTAAACTGCAACATTAACACCCCTCCTTTAGGTAGTAGGTTGGTAGACAGCAACCACCCAGGGAAGTACTACCGTCCTGCCAGATGACTGTGAAACAAAAACCTGTAACTGTTTTGCATGATGGTAGGATTGCTGGTTTCTTTTTCTGTCTCATAAACACGCTAAGATAACAGGGATATCTTGCTACTCCTACTTACACTTTGGTCACACTTCACAGACACGCACATGCATATATATATATACATACATCTAGGTTTTTCTCCTTTTTCTAAATAGCTCTTGTTCTTTTTTATTTCTTCTATTGTCCATGGGGAAGTGGAAAAGAATCTTTCCTCCGTAAGCCATGCGTGTCGTATGAGGCGACTAAAATGCCGGGAGCAATGGGCTAGTAACCCCTTCTCCTGTATACAATTACTAAAAAAGAGAAGAAGAAAAAGGAGGGGTGATTATTATTATTATTATTATTTTGCTTACTGCATCTTCAGCACTAGTGAGACACTCTTAGCTACTCCCTTGCCTTGCATAGCTACTTCTACTTTGTAACAATGCTAAACAGTGATTGTAATGTACCCGCATGCCAGCAGGTACACATAAGGACGACAAATGTCATTAGTATCTCAGTACTATCTCAGCCACAGTCATACCTTGCTCACTGAGTTTAATCATTTCTAGCTTTACACTTTAAGTAAGAACCTTACAATTCCTTTTTACTTCAACTGCCCTTAGATGTCACTGTAACATACAAAAAAAGAAAAAGAGTATACGTGTATACAAAATACGCAATAACTTTAAAACACTTGAAACTCTGAAAAGTTTCCAGATATAATCAAGAGAGATGCGGAGATCACAGAGGAAGTAAACAGAGTGGATGGGTGGCACGTGGACACTGTAATAGTAAATCAGGAGCCATATAAATAAATTTTGGGATAAAATTTGAAATTTCCATATTAGTGAATCACCATAAAGTGGGGCCCTCCTGTACACAGGAAATATGTTTTATGTTTACATGCATATCCTTGCAATTGGTGTGGACATTTTTTTTTCATGAAGTTGAATTGTTTTGTGGTGGGAGATTGCAGCTCAGAAACCTTTGGGGAGAAGGTGGGCATACAGGAGGCTAACTGCCTGGAGCTTGATGGGCACAGAGGTTGGCCTTCAGCAGGCTTGCTGTCTCAGTGTCCTACCTGCTGTGGTCTGGATGGTGTTGTGTTCAGGTGCTGAATATATTTATTGTAGGTAGACTGAATAAATGAAGAATGGGTATAATCGAAAACCGCTGTATTAGTGAAACGCTGTAAAGCAGGGCCTACATGCATGTCCACTGCTCTCAGTATCAATATCCTGACTCTTCAAGCTGGAATATTCCTTGCCTATCTCTACTAGTTAGCACTTTGTTACATAGGTGATACGAGAGTCTGAGAACAGATTCAGGGTTTACTAAAAGGATATCATCTACCCAGATAGGGATTATTTAGCAAAAATTTTAATTCTGTGCCTTCTTCCCTACCACTGGATCTTCTGTATGTTCTAGGGTAGTGAGAAAAGTAAGCATAGTGCAACAGCTCTTTTATAAGGGCAAGACTTTATTTTTGCCTCCCAATGACAACACAGTCCTATGATGATGTACGAGACTACCTATGGGATGACAATTATTTTTGATGGATTGTAGATTCTAACTGTCCAATCAAAGCTCAAGGGGCTGGTGTTTTCACCACACTGTCTTCCAGGTAAACTGGAAAGAAGTAATTATCACTGTGATGGCCCTCTACTGATGTGTCCACTTTTTTTTTTTTTTTTTTTTTTAACATATCAGCAGTTTCCCACTGAGGCAGGATGACCCAAAAAGAAAGAAAATAAACTTTCATCATCATTCAACACTTTCACCATCACTCATACATAATCAGTCTTTGCAGAAGCACTCAGATATGACAGTCTAGATGTCCACTTATAGATATCTAAATACATCTACTTCCTCCATATTTCCTCCCTCCACCTGATACTTAATCTTTCATTTCCTAGACTTTTTTTTGTTGCTCCCCCCCCCCCAGTCACTTTGCTTTTTCCTATACATATTCACTTTTAATTCCCTTCTTTTGCATACCCTTCAAATTCACCCACCAGCCTCTGCAGCTTTTCTTTTTTCTAACATGCTGGCTGTCTCCCACCAAGGCAGGGTGACCCAAAAAAGAAACACATTCACTATCATTCACATCATCACTGTCTTGCCACAGGCAGATGCGACAGCTTAGATATCCCTCTAAACAGAAAATATCCCCACCCCTCCTTTAGAGTGCAGGCACTGTACTTCCCACCTCCATGACTCAAATCTGGCTAACTGGTTTCCCTAAAGCCCTTCAAAAAATATTACCTTCCTCACTCCAACAACTCATCAAGTCTCAAAAACCATTTGTCTCCACTCACTCCTATCTAACACACTCACACATGCCTGCTGGATGTCCAAGCTTCTCATACACAAAGCCTCCTTTACCCACTCCCTCTCTCCATCCTTTCCTAGGATGACCCCTACTCATTGAAACAATTGTTTAAGTAAATAACAATACTGCAACCAGACGGAATACTGAACCGAGGCTCTCAAGAGATATTTAACCAGCCTCCCAGGAAGCTAAGTAAATTTCTTGATGCTTTAGTCCACTACCACCATGTACAGTGGACTAAGGCATCGAGTGAAATTTATGACGAAGTGTTTTAGCTAGCAACTGCATTTACTTTATTAAGAGATTGTAAGCTTATTTTTGCAGTACTGTTTATTTCACAAATGGCTAGGGAAGGAATGGTCAGTCTAATTCCTTGGATCAAGAGCCCACCCCTTCAGTGTCAAAACCACTTTCAGAAAAAGTTAAGCATTTAGTATCTTTGTCTACTACCTGCTTGTTGGTATAATATACATTTAAGTCCACTCCTGTCTGGGTTGTCATTTTTAAATATGCATCTTTTATTAATTTATAATTCTTCAGTATACAGTATTGATTTTTTTGTTACAGTTGTGCATGGGTTGAAAATACATGGTATTTATGGCTGTAAATGTGAAAAGTACTGGAAACTTCACCCTCTAGTCTGCACAAAAATTTATCTCTGCTGGAGACAAAATATGGCAGAATGTTCAGAATAGGCCTAGTAGAGAACATCTGTTTAATGAGAATACAATATGAACAGACGAAGTTTCCAATAATATAGCCAACAAGTACAGGACAGTATTAAAAATAAAAGTCATGAACAAAACACTGAAATTCAAGTACAGTGGTACCTCGAATTTCAAACAACTCCAAACTCGAACAATTATGTAAGTGTATTTTTGTAAGTGCTTTTGTAAGTGCATTTTTGTAAGTGCTTTTGTAAGTGTATTTTTGGGGGTCTGAAAAGGACTAATCTAATTTACATTATTCCTTATGGGAATAGATTCGTTCGCTAACGGCACTAGACAAGCCTTCTGGAACGAATTATGGCCGAAATTCAAGGTAACACTGTATGAGACATTCAAAGATCTTATCAGCTAAACTCTTATGATCATGTAAGCTCATGAAACACAAACTTCAAAAGCTCCACTGAACAGATTTTAAGCAGGGAGACTGAGATGAAGATAAAGCTGCAGGGATAGGTAATGTTTGCCCAAGATCAATGAGACACAGCAATAGTACACTGTACAATTGAAACAATACAAGATCATTTAGAAATGTCCTACCTTTGGCAGTATTTGTGACCAATCTTGATGCATCACCAAAAGTATTGCTGTGAAGTTCTAATCGAATACTCCCAGCACCATCACTTTTGAACGATTTTGCTAAAGCGTCAGATATCACAATTCCACCCGGTAAACCAGACCCAAGAAAAATGTTTGAATTATCACTGTTGCCTTGCCGTGTGTCCGTAACTGACGAGTCTCTCCCAAAATTGGTGGGTGTGGATGGGTTTATTCGAATAGGTTGAGTAGTAGAGTTTCTAACTCCAGCAATTGCTACATTACTTAAAGTTATAGTCTGATTGTTCGACAAGCCATTTTGCAAACTGACAACAACAGGAATGTGGTTCTTGTTCCCACTAGCGTCAAGTTGCAATACATTTCCCACAATATTGATAGCACCATCATTTGTTTTCACTTTTTTATTTTTATTTTTGGCACTGGTGATAGGAGTAGCATTATTTTTTAAGGTTTCAGCTTGGGTGGGTCGTTTAAGTGTTGCCGCCACTGCACTGCTATTCACAATCCCCATGCTATTACCGACATGGATATGACCGTTGTACCCGGTGCTCACACTTATGCCGTCCTTACTGCCAGACCCTGAAGGGACAGTTAGCTGCAACTTTTTAGCTAACAGGGGTTTGACATTTACAAATCTCTCTTGAGTACCACCAATATTTAAAGCATTGCTGATGCTAGAGTCTGTGAGTACAGAGCCTGGATGGGGCTTCTTCAGAGCATTACGGAATGCACTGCGTAACAAGTCCGCCCGGTGATCAGAGGCCAAGTATCCACCTAGTCTTCTACAGTTGTACGAACATGTCTGGAAAAATAGCAGTTTAACCAGCTTCTAAATTTTGAATGATAACAGTTTTATTTATAAAATATTCTACACTGTATAATGATTTGAACACACTGTAATAATGTACAGTGCTACTCTTAATGCTCAATAACATTTCACACAAGAAAAATTTAAGATAAGAATTACTCCACCCCATAAAATACCAAAGAAACTCTCTAAAACTTTTTATAAAACAATTAATATAAAAGCTGTTAATGACTAGGTACATTTTATGAAACTATTAAATAACTCACAGCAAGAGGCTTGGGCGGCTCTCGAACATAAAAATTATCTGCAGGTACGAGGGCCGGAGGAATCCTAGGAGTAGGCGGCCAATATGCAGGAGAGGGGGGCGTGGCATGGGTGTGCGACGGGGTGCTGGGGGGATCCATTGGATGATGTAGGGGTGGGTTGGGAGAAGGGTCACCCGGAGTCACTATTGTGGTCGCGGTGCCCCCCAAAGATTTAACCAGGAGAGGGGATGTAGCAGCAGCCCCACCTACCACCATCCCTCCGCTGCTAGTGGTGGCCATGACCGGGCCACGGGGTGGGGTGCCCTGTAACACACAGTTACATGCCAACCAACACAACACACAACACAAACTGACAAACAATTTCTCCATAGAGAAATTGTTGTCGCTGACATGAAAAATAATCAGTATTAATATGATAAGTATTTCTGCAATGGCACTTCCTATTTGTGAATTGCAGAGGTAATGACCTATTATTAAGATAAAAAGTTGTATAAACAGTGAAAATAAGATAAGAATTTCTTACCCAGGTGATCCAAAACCAGTGAGCATAATTTTCAAAACATGTCCAATGCATTCTGTATTAGCAGAGGGATAATAAGGCAACAACTTTGATGGGTAACAATGCATGAATGGCTCATTACAGCATCAAACACACTAGCAGGATGGGCACTCTGAAGGAGATACATTGCTTACTACTTACTTGTACAAGACCTGTAGCTGCATCTGGAGGTTTAGCAGCTCTGGTTTGTGCTTCCTTGGCTGCTCGGTGCTCTAAGAGGAGATCATCAAACTTTTTAGATCTTCCAGTTACAGCTCGCCGCAAAGTAAGAGAGTGGGCCTTGCAGGTGAGGGAACGGGTACAGGGCTTCCCAGTCTCTGCCACTACAACACCACAATGAACCTCAGGATCATATTCTCTATCCTTAAGAGGTAAAAGTTTTCTTTCACCAGGCTTTTTCTTTTTGCTCGATTTTTTAGGTGACGGTGTTGGAGGGGCTGGCGTGAGGGTGGATGACCCAGAAGTGTGTTGGGTTGTTGTGTGCGTTGGAGTGTGAGCAGGAGTATGAGTTGGTGTGTGAGACGGGGTGTGCACTTGTGTTGATGTAACAGGACCTGGAGACACTAGCTGTGGCCCTCCCGTAGATACAACTGGTTTCTTTAATGTGGCAGCTAAAGTAGGCATGGAGAGTGAGGGCTGAGATGCAACAGTACTAACGGTTGGTTGTGCCCCGCCTCCTATGACTACAGTGATACCCTGGCTGGAGGTTCCCAAGGTGGGTGCAGCACTGATGGAGTTGCCAGCAGGGGCTGATTGTGCACTTAAGGAGGGGGACGGTGCTGGGGTAGATGTTGGCTGTTGCAACAAGCCCGCTAGCTGTGACTCTAATCCACTGCTCCCACCTTGACATAACTGAGTTATTGAATTAACTGCATTTGTTAGTTCATCACACTGAGATGATATTTTTTCAATTTCATCAAAACTAAATGATTCAACAGGTACTTCAATAAGATCAGACTGAGTACTGTTTGTATACTGTCCTTGTACATCAGCTGTCACTCCCTCAAGATTGTGCACACAAGCATCAGCTTCTGACAAAACTTCATTTGTGATTTGCTCTAGAACGGGCATTGATAACTGTTCATTATTGTACCGCTGAGGTAATACCTTCTCAATACTTAATTCTGGGGGTTCAGTAGTTTCACCGTAATTATTAGTATTTACAGTTTGTTGGTCAATATATGTCAAACTACCACTTTCATTTAAGTAGCACTGAGTATGAGAATTATTGGGAAGAACTGTATGTTCCAGGTCAGAGGTTTCAGGTGTGGCATTGAGAACAGCATTAAGATCTGACTCACTTACAGTGGCTAACAAGTCTGCCTGAATCTGGTTTAGTGTTGCCATGGACATGTGACTCATAGGCACTGGCACAGAGCCCATGGTCTGACTGTTTACCATCATCCCTTGTCTGCCCCCAAGACCAGAACCGGTGGTGGTCACACTGCCAGCAGCTTGACCTCGAGCCTCCACTATGTCATGAGACCCAACTAGACCTGCATCCATGTCCATGGAGGAACTTGCTATGAGATTTTGAGAAGCAGTAAGAGCTTCTGCTTCTGCTTGTAACATTGCTGATATTTTGTTGACCTCCTCCTCTACACTGGATACATTCTGAGTAAGCATAGAAACTCCAACAACAGAAGTTCCTCCCATACTACTTGGAGGTCCACTTAGGGTCACCATTCCCTGATGTGTTACACTCGGGCAAGATACACTAGGTGGCCCTACACTAGGAGGCCCTACACTGGGTGGGCCAATACTTGGAGGCCCAATGCTAGGAGGTCCAGCACTAGGTGGGCCTATACTGGGAGGTCCAATGGTGGGTGGAGGCCCTGAATGTGTTGGAGGGTGTGGTAGCGTGTGATGTGGAGGCTCAGGTGGGGCTGGTGGTGGTAAAGTTGCTGGCAAAGATTGTGGTGGAGGCAGGAGATCAAGCCCACAATCTAAACCATCTTCTGTCTTCACCTCAGCCTTCATTGAAACCACTGAAAGGCTACCAGGAGATGGCAACATCTCACACCTTGGGGAGCCTGGCAGCCCTCCAACTCGACTGCTAGTGCTAATGCTGCTACTGATGCTGCTGCTGCTTATACTGTTACTCCTACTGACACCAGAATCACTAGGAACATGAGAGATATGATTTCCCTCCAGTGAAACTCTGCTGTCAATTCTTCCTTCAAGTTTTACGACGGGATTTGTGGTGTGAATTCGACCTCTGGTCTTGGGTGTTTTGCTGCTTGATGACACTGATACTCTTGCTCCACCTGAAGACTTGACTGGGGTGACAACTCCTCCATGACGGAGATCTGAGGATAAAGAAAAGCAAAATTATGTCAAGAGCTTGAGTGTAGATCAAGGAAGAAATTACATAGAGGTATTATGAAATATTCAGCAGTCAGCTATCTTTACCATGCAAACCAAAGAACGGGAGGGGGTTTAAACCCACGGCAGGCCCTAAAATTCCAGGCCAGTGTGTAAGCCACACGGCTCACACACAGCTTACACAATGGCCTGGAGTTTTAGGACTCGCTCACCACTGGTTCAAATTGCACCTATTCAATGGTTTGTTTGTAATGATGTTATTATGATTTCGTGAATCTTTACCATACCCAAGTGTGACTATAAAAACCAAATGAACAATGTGACTAAAAACTCTTATATTCCTCAATACTATTTTGCTTTATGACTCCTAATTACTTGGTGATATGATTCAGGAAATTAGTGGATCAACAAGAGTATAGCACACAGCATATAAAACAATACCTTATATCGAAATGTTTACAAATGAACAATAAAAAAAAAAATCACTACAACCTAACACATCCAATTTTTTTTTTTAAATGACACACACACAAAGTGATAAAAGCTAGAATGAAGCCCTATTATTTCTGAACTCTGACTTTTGATATCAGGCCATGACCTTCACCTTTGATGCAGAGACTTGAACTTGTTATACAACACTTCCTCCAGCTGAGACATTTATCTGTGTGTTTAAAAAATTAAGTAAGTAAATAAAGAAATTACTCTCTTGTTTGACAAGTTATAGATGAGACTAAAATTTTAAAGGAAGAACATACCAACAAAAATTTTAATGGATGAGCATACCAGTGAACAAACGCCATTCTTTTATTTTTACAAAATTGGCAAGTAAAAAAGTATTTAACTTAGAAAAGAATAATTACTGAAATACAACACTCACAAGCAATACACCATATACTTCTAATGTATGCTACCCAAAACTGATACTAGGCTCTATAATAAACCTATTATACCAGTTTTATATAATGACAAGGTATCTATGATTTAATTCTGAAATAATTTGGTTTAGGCATTAATTATTAGAATCTAGAGGAATAATTAAAAACTTTTAGCCATGAGAATCAAAATGCATAAATATACTTTGATTACTTGCAACATACTAATACATACTAATCTATTTAAGTATCACATCAACCAAAAGCAAAATATAATATACCAAAAATAAAAAAAATAAAGAAGTCCCCAAAAAAGGTGACATCAGGAAGCAACAAGACCTGTGTTGTTAACTGTACAGTCCAAATGTATGTATGCATGCACACACACACACACACACACACACACACACACACACTGGAAGACAGGATAGATAGGGGGGAATATAATGATGACATAAAATACTGATGGATGAATCTGGTAGGGTGTGCAAAAGAAGAAAATTGAAAGTGAATACAGGAAAGAGTAAGGTTATGAGGATAACAAAAAGATTAGGTGATGAAAGATTGGATATCAGATTGGAGGGAGAGAGTATGGAGGAGGTGAATGTACTCAGATATTTGGGAGTGGACGTGTCAGCGGATGGGTCTATGAAAGATGAGGTGAATCATAGAATTGATGAGGGGAAAAGGGCGAGTGGTGCACTTAGGAGTCTGTGGAGACAAAGAACTTTGTCCTTGGAGGCAAAGAGAGGAATGTATGAGAGTATAGTTTTACCAACGCTCTTATATGGGTGTGAAGCATGGGTGATGAATGTTGCAGCGAGGAGAAGGCTGGAGGCAGTGGAGATGTCATGTCTGAGAGCAATGTGTGGTGTGAATATAATGCAGAGAATTCGTAGTTTGGAAGTTAGGAGGAGGTGCGGGATTACCAAAACTGTTGTCCAGAGGGCTGAGGAAGGGTTGTTGAGGTGGTTCGGACATGTGGAGAGAATGGAGCGAAACAGAATAACTTCAAGAGTGTATCAGTCTGTAGTGGAAGGAAGGCGGGGTAGGGGTCGGCCTAGGAAAGGTTGGAGGGAGGGGGGTAAAGGAGGTTTTGTGTGCGAGGGGCTTGGACTTCCAGCAGGCATGCGTGAGCGTGTTTGATAGAAGTGAATGGAGACAAATGGTTTTTAATACTTGACGTGCTGTTGGAGTGTGAGCAAAGTAACATTTATGAAGGGGTTCAGGGAAACCGGCAGACCGGACTCGAGTCCTGGAGATGGGAAGTACAGTGCCTGCACTCTGAAGGAGGGGTGTTAATGTTGCAGTTTAAAAACTGAAGTGTAAAGCACCCTTCTGGCAAGACAGTGATGGAGTGAATGATGGTGAAAGTTTGTCTTTTTCGGGGCCACCCTGCCTTGGTGGGAATCGGCCAGTGTGATAAAAAAAAAAAAAAAAAAAAAAAAAAAAAATACTGAGAGGAATCGACAGGGTGGACAGAGACAGAATGTTCCAGAGATGGGACACAGCAACAAGGGGTCACATTTGGAAGTTGAAGTACTTCTTCAGTCACAGAGTTGTCAGGAAGTGGAATTGTCTGGGAAGTGATTTAGTGGAGGCAGGATCCATAAATAGCTTTAAGAAAAGGTATGAAAAAGCTCATGGAGCAGGAAGAGTGACCTAGTAGTGACCAGCGAAGAGGCAAGGCCAGGAGCTGTGACTCGACCCCTGCAATCACAACTAGGTGAGTGTACACGCACACATACGCACACACACACACGCGCGTGCACACACATACACACACATGCAAGTGTGCACACACACACACACACACACACACAACGACATAACGGAAGGGATAGACTCAGAAGTATCCTTGTTTGCAGATGATGCTAAGTTAATGAGAAGAATCAAATCAGATGAGGATCAGGCAGGACTACAAGGAGATCTGGACAGGCTACAAGCCTGGTCCAGCAACTGGCTCCTTGAGTTTAACCCTGCCAAATGCAAAGTCATGAAGATTGGGGAAGGGCAAAGAAGACCGCAGACACAATATAGTTTAGATGGCCAAAGACTGCAAACCTCACTCAAGGAAAAAGATCTGGGGGCGAGTATAACACCGAGCATATCTCCTGAAGCGCACATCAATCAGATAACTGCTGCAGCATACGGGCGCCTGGCAAACCTACGGATAGCATTCCGATACCTCAGTAAGGATTCGTTCAAGACTCTGTATACCATTTACGTCAGGCCCATACTGGAGTATGCAGCACCAGTTTGGAATCCATACCTAGTCAAGCACATAAAGAAATTAGAGAAAGTGCAAAGGTTTGCAACAAGACTAGTCCCAGAGCTACGGGGATTGTCCTACAAAGAAAGGTTGAGGGAAATCGGCCTGACGACACTGGAGGACAGGAGGGTCAGGGGAGACATGATAACGACATATAAAATACTGCGCGGAATAGACAAGGTGGACAAAGACGGGATGTTCCAGAGAAGGGACACAGACACAAGAGGTCACAATTGGAAGTTGAAGACTCAGATGAATCAAAGGGATGTTAGGAAGTATTTCTTCAGTCATAGAGTAGTCAGGCCATGGAATAGCCTAGAAAGTGATGTAGTGGAGGTGGGAACCATACATAGTTTTAAGGGGAGGTATGATAAAGCTCATGGAGCAGGGAGAGAGAGGACCTAGTAGCAATCAGCGAAGAGGCGGGGCCAGGAGCTATGACTCAACCCCTGCAACCACAAATAGGTGAGCAAATAGGTGAGTACACACACACGCACACTCACTCTCACACACACTCACTCTCACACACACTCACTCTCACACACACACTCTCACACACACACACTCTCACACACTCTCACTCTCACACACACACTCTCACTCTCTCACACACACTCACTCTCACACTCTCTCACTCTCTCTCACACTCTCACCCTCTCTCACACTCTCTCTCTCACACTCTCACTCTCTCGCTCTCTCTCACACTCTCGCTCTCTCTCACACTCTCGCTCTCTCACACACTCTCGCTCTCTCACACACTCTCGCTCTCTCACACACTCTCGCTCTCTCACACACTCTCGCTCTCTCACACACTCTCGCTCTCTCACACACTCTCGCTCTCTCACACACTCTCGCTCTCTCACACACTCTCGCTCTCTCACACACTCTCGCTCTCTCACACACTCTCGCTCTCTCACACACTCTCGCTCTCTCACACACTCTCGCTCTCTCACACACTCTCGCTCTCTCACACACTCTCGCTCTCTCACACACTCTCGCTCTCTCACACACTCTCCCTCTCTCACACACTCTCACTCTCTCACACACACTCACTCTCTCACACACACTCACTCTCTCACACACACTCACTCTCTCACACACTCTCACTCTCTCACACACTCTCTCACACACACTCTCACTCTCCCACACACTCTCACTCTCCCACACACTCTCACTCTCTCACACACTCTCACTCTCTCACACACTCTCACTCTCTCACACACACTCACTCTCTCACACACTCTCACTCTCTCACACACTCACTCTCTCACACACTCTCACTCTCTCTCACACTCTCACTCTCTCACACACTCTCACTCTCTCACACACTCTCACTCTCTCACACACTCTCACTCTCTCACACACTCTCACTCTCTCACACACTCTCACTCTCTCACACACTCTCACTCTCTCACACACTCTCACTCTCTCACACACTCTCACTCTCTCACACACTCTCACTCTCTCACACACTCTCACTCTCTCACACTCACTCTCTCACACTCACTCTCTCACACTCTCACTCTCTCACACAAGACAAGAGAGAGAGGGGTGGATCGACTGCATATTTTTGGGCTGCAAGAAGGCCTTCGACACAGTTCCTCACAAGAGGTTACTGCAAAAGCTAGAGGATCAGGCACACACAACAGGAAAGGCACTGCAATGGATCAGAGAATATCTGACAGGGAGGCAACAACGAGTCATGGTACGCAACGAGGTGTCAGAGTGGGCGCCTGTGACAAGCGGGGTTCCACAGGGGTCAGTCCTAGGACCTGTGCTGTTCTTGGTATATGTGAACGACATAACGGAAGGGATAGACTCAGAAGTGTCCTTGTTTGCAGTTGATGCGAAGTTAATGAGAAGAATCAAATCGGATGAGGATCAGGCAGGACTACAAAGAGACCTGGACAGGCTACAAGCCTGGTCCAGCAACTGGCTCCTTGAATTTAACCCTGCCAAATGCAAAGTCATGAAGATTGGGGAAGAGCAAAGAAGACCACAGACACAATATAGTTTAGATGGCCAAAGACTGCAAACCTCACTCAAGAAAAAAGATCTGGGGGCGAGTATAACACCGAGCATATCTCCTGAGGCGTACATCAATCAGATAACTGCTGCAGCATACGGGCGCCTGGCAAACCTACGGATAGCGTTCCGATACCTCAGTAAGGATTCGTTTAAGACTCTGTATACCATTTACGTCAGGCCCATACTGGAGTATGCAACCACAAATAGGCGAGTACAAATAGGCGAGTACACTCACTCTCTCACACACACACTCACTCTCTCACACACTCTCACTCTCTTCAATTAAAAAAAAAAACTGATCAACTTCTCAAACAGTAAAACCACTGTACACTGTATTTGGCTCTGGAAAGGTAGAGGACCACATAACCATGAAAACCTGGATGATGATGCAACACTTTTCATATACGTACTTATCTTGTTTCTTTTAGAGGACTGCTACCTTGTTCCAAAATATTTCTTATATTTACTGGTAATACAGTAACTTTAAGAGTCATGGAGCTCAGACCTTAACTCTGCATTCTGCATTTCCTCCACTATCTGCTGCTCCAGTAAGTTATAACACAAGTTCCTGCATTGTGAGCATTTCCTTTAACTAGCACAAGACATAAGGGAACAAATTTGTATAGAGAATGTGTAAATCAGCTTAGAGATCTTAAACAACACTGAATTTACTATCACCAGTCTCACCAGTATACTCATACTCTTCCCACATTGCTCCTTTCAAATAAATGGTGGCCAACCACAGTAATAACAAGGGCATTGTTTCCCCTATTAAGGTCTTGCAAGTACGTAAAGTGGACCCCTGGATTAAGATGTCATCGGATTAAGTACTAATCAGATTAAGTAACGTTTTTGAGTAAAAATATTGGCTCGGTTAATGACACTGAACTCAATTAAAGTCATTCGTCCCGAATGTGTCCGCGTGTCATGAGTGGCCCAGACACTCCATGTACAGCCAGTGTGCCATTGTTTATCAGTCAGTGAGGATGATTCCATGCGTACACGCGATACATTTTGTATTATTCCATTGTTTTTAACGCTTGTAAGTGCTAAATAAGCCACCACAGGCCCAAACAAAGCTTCTAGTGCCAGCCCTTTGGTAAAGAGGGTGAGAATTCAAGAAAAAGTTTGTAGAAAGATACGAAAGTGGTGGTGGTAGAGGATGGTAGTGATGGTGGTACACCAGCCAGGGTACTTCCCCACATACCAGCCAGGGTACTTCCCCCCACACACCAGTCAGGGTACTCCCCCACACCAGCCAGGGTACTTCCCCACACACCAGCCAGGGTACTTCCCCACACACCAGCCAGGGTACTTCCCCACACACCAGCCAGGGTACTTCTCCACACACATGATTTGATCTGAGTGGGACTTGTGCATGGCCAGCAGGCCTGCTGCAGTGTTCCTCCTTTCTTATGTTCTTAATTATCAAAGCTCACTGCTTGGGAAGCACTGAAAATTGGGTTGGGCAAATACGATTCTGTTAGTGGGATGGTTTGTGAGGTACCTACATAGTATGGGCCAACGGGCCTGCTGCAGTGTTCCTGCTTTCTTATGTGCAAACATTTATGGATGAACATCACCCTGACACAGCTGTTGCATGCCATGCTGGCAACATCTTCAATGACAATGTTGTGTCCCATTTTAGGGAAATCTTAAAGAGACACCTGAAACAGAGCTCTCTGGACAGATATTTAGTGCCACAGGTATGCAATGACTCTCAAGCTGGTCCTAGTGGCATTAAAAAACAAAGAAGGGAAGTAACCTCGGAAAGGGACTTGGTGCCTAAAGTTTTTATGAAAGGGGATTCCTCTTCCAAACAATAGTACACCTCCATCCTCTCCCCTCCTCCCATCTCATCACTCATCAATAAGTCTTCAATAAAGGTAAGTGTCATTTTAGTAATGTTTTATTCTGCATGTCTCATTGTTTTCTGTGTAGGGAAATGTATATTTCATGTAAAAAAATTATTTTGTTTAATACTGTTGGGTGTCTGGAACGGATTCATTGGATTTCCATTATTTCTTATGGGGAAAATTAATTCGGATTAAGTCAGATTCGGTGTAAGACACTCTCACTGGAACGGATTAATTATGTTATCCGGGGGTCCACTGTAACACCATGGGTTAGTTCTTTTTAACTTTTCAACCATACTGGCATTAATTCAGTGAGGCTTAACAACCACTAACATACCACACACACTTGTGAGATTTCACATCTTTCTAAGCCTTTACAACAGTTATTGCTTGATGTGCTGTTGGATGTAGAAATTGGCAAGATAAGTCAAATCAAACATTCTATAGGTTTCCTGAGGACTTTGGAAGATGAAAACTAAGGATTTCTGCCGTGAGATAGGAAAACCAGGAATCAACAGAAAAATTACCTTCTAGGGAGGTAGTGTACCTTAATATTGGAAAATGGCTCTTGATCCAAGGATTTAAAGCTACCCTCCCTTTCCTTGGATCAAATCTGATTACATCCATTTTCCAGGCACTGTATGACCCATACGAGCTAGTACTTCCCCATGAACACAGTATACAATAAAAATAATAATGAATGATAACAATAATGTAAATGACAAGCCAAAGTTAACAGTAAATGAGCACTATTATTATGTAAGCTCAGTATTCCGGCCTTTGTATTTTGTGTCTTGCCCCTGAGAACCTATGCTGCCACCTGGTGGATTTAGTAAAGATCTAGAGCTCAGCTTTGTGTGCCCTGATTCTCCCTCACTCTAAGGACAGCCACTGGACAAGCCATACCCTTCTCTCATACTCTCTCACTTGGTCTTCAGCCTGGTGTGTAGGGCTAGCAACCCACATCACTGTGTACCATTTACTCAATAAACCTAAGGCTCACCTCCAAGCCTATTATTTTACCAATTCTGTCTATCATAGCCGATAAGTGTAAACCAGTCGATTAATCCTGTGAAAGGAAAAAAAACCTCAATATCCTCTATTTCCCATGCTCACAAATAGAAATGTATTGCTCATGTAAATAAAAACAATGAAAATTAACATACACGTGTCTGCACATTAAAGAAAGTGCATACACACGTATGCATGCACATGAGAGTTAGAGGCAGGATCTATACA
Source organism: Cherax quadricarinatus (assembly GCF_038502225.1). Lineage (NCBI taxonomy): Eukaryota > Metazoa > Arthropoda > Malacostraca > Decapoda > Parastacidae > Cherax > Cherax quadricarinatus. The sequence goes on from NC_091332.1 coordinate 6,124,331, forward strand.
GAGCTTTAAGAAGAGATATAATAAAGCTCTCAAAGCCAGTAGAGAGTAAACCCCTGTAGCGGCTAGCAAAGAGGCGGGGCCAGGAGCTGAGACTTAAACCCTGCCACCATATATATGTGAATAACCCCCCCCCACACATACATGTATGCACATACTTCTACACACAAAACAAGCAAAGTGTCTATCAACAAGTGCCTCTGACAATAACCCTCCCCACACACAGAAGCACAAATGTCCTAGGAAAGGTTGGAGGAATGGGGTGAAGGAAGTTGTGTGTGCAAGGGGCTTAGACATCCACCAAGCATGTGTGAGCATGTTAGATAGGAGCAAGTAGAGGCAAGTGGTTTTTATGACTTGATATGCTGCTGGAGTGGGAGCAAAGTAACACTTATGATGGGCTACAGGGAAACCGATTAACAAGACTTGAATCCTGGAGGTGGGAAGTACAGTGCCTGCACTCTGAAGGAGGGATGAGAATATTTGCAGTTTTGAACTGTAGTATTGGCACATCTCTGGCAAGACAGTGGAGTGACAGTGAGAGGGTTTCTTCTTTGGGTCACCTTGCCTCAGTGGGAGATGGCCAGTATGTTAAAAAAAAAAGATTGCCATGGCTTACATAATCTCTCCCTACCTGAGCTGAATTACCATTCTCAAATCAAAGTGGCCACCTTCTTCCTAAATGCTTCCTTAACGTGCCTTAATTTCTTTATCCAAGATATCACACAGGCTGTATTTAAACCAATCTTACACACTAGCAATGATCTCACCAGCAAGCAGGCTGTCAGAAGCTACCACCTAGTTGCTCTCCATACCAGCAACATCAGACTAGTTTTCTTATTAATCTCAGAAGTATTATGGAGATTTGGATAGGCCTTATTTGTAGAGATGCAGCATGAAACAGTATGAAATGCATGTAAACATGAAGTGATGAGAGATGAAAGGATTTGAGAGAAGAGTGGGTCAATAGGGCCTCCCTGCTTAAGCAAATTTGTTCTGTACAGGTTTCAAAAATCCTACCTTTAGGAAAAGATTTATAAATTAAAAGTATTATACATTTAAAAAGACAAAAAAAAGAACAATAGGCTGGTTTGCAAATAAAGATATTGAATTAGCCAATGTCTACTATATTTGTATTAATTTGGTAATAAATTCATGCCATGCTTAGGTTCTTTTTTACTAAAATGGTTGTACCCCTTTTTAATCTGGATGAAAGAATACAAGCATATATATACATAAGACCTTCTTATTGGATATATTTTGGTCCTGGGACCTTTGCACTCCAAATGATACAAGAGAATGAGAAAGCATATGTCCAGTGGAAAATGCAAGTCACCAGAGGTCAGATGAAAGCATGAGATCACCTCTATTTGCAGTGTCACATATGACAACTGAAAGACAGCATGTAGCAGTATCAAGTGTACAAGAGATGCTGAGATGTAATAGTTACCAGCCCTTTGTTCTATGGTGATGGAAGTAGCAATTTATGATACTTCCAAACAATGGCATCTATTCTGGTCTAGTTCTCCATACTTTATTTCTGTGTTGTCCCAGTGCGTGAAATGGTTCTCTTTAGACCTACGTTATGCACGACTGCAAGTATAGAGCAAAGACCATGCTCAACTTTTGCCAACAATGCCACTACTGAGAAACCTAAATTTTTGGCCCTCTCTGGAGAAGAGGCTACCAACACTACCCAGGTTCTTTCTAGAAGCAATGCCCAAGAAACTGCTATGGCTATGCCTTCCATCAGAAACTACACAAAGATCTCTGTGAAACAAGAGCATACACCACACCATGTGAGGAATGCGTCATGATCTATATTGGAGAAACTAAGTATTCTTGCAACATGTAATTTACAAGAATACAAATATGTTTGTAACCAAGATGACACCAGCAATGCTCATCTTGTATGCAAACCAAAATTTGTAAGAGAGGCCATCTCATTTAATAAAAACTCAGAAATAATCTAGAGGCTGATGGGAATAAGCACTGTTGTACTGTACTACAGTGGACTCCCGCTTAACGATCACCTCCCAATGCGACCAATTATCTAAGTGTATTTATGTAAGTGCGTTTGTACGTGTATGTTTGGGGGTCTGAAATGGACTAATCTACTTCACAATATTCCTTATGGGAACAAATTCGGTCAGTACTGGCACCTGAACATACTTCTGGAATGAAAAAATATCGTTAACCGGGGGTCCACTGTATTATTAACTGCTAGTCCCAATAAAACAGAACAAGGGGCTGGCAATTATTAAATCTCAACAACTCTAGTACACATGCTACCTCAGTTGCCATGTGACATTGCAATTAAGTGACTTCACACCTTCACCTGACCTTCTCCTGTGATTGGCATTCTCTACTACTGTTAATGTGCTTTCTCATTCTCTCAAATCACTTGGAGCTGGTGACAAAGCCACATGAGGGTGGGCTAAGGGGTAGTTAAAGTCCTTACCCCAAGGCAAATATATTTTTTTTAATAAATGGTTAATTTTCATTCTGTTAAACTGATCAGTGACAACAAAGGTATGATAGTTTAAAAAAATTCAGACACATACTGAAAATGGCACATTGTTAAAGATGATTTCTTCGATTTTTTCAGGATCTTATAATTTTTAAGCCTCCTAGACTGAAATCCACCCTTCCCCAATGAAACACCAGGATTGGCTGTGCTACTGTCTGGAGTGACCTAGGTCCCAGGACCAATGCATATCCAACAAATGCAAGAATCGTGAACAAGTGATACAAGATACAGAACAACCATAGGAGCTGAATGATAGCCTTAGGCCTTTCATGTTGAAATCAACACATCATTAGGAGCTTGCAATGTTGCATTATTATTATAATCATGGGGGAGCGCTAAACCCGTAGGATTATACAGTGCATGTGAGGGGGGGGTGGAAGGTATTCAGGCTCAATTCAGAGGACTGGAGCACAGATCCAATTCCCTAGATCAAGAGCCCCTCACAAGCATCATGGAACCTCCCTTGAGGGGTTGCAATGTTGCAGAAATGAGTAAGAGATCTCAGCAGATTCGTCCCTCTGAACAAATCTGCTGAGATCTCCTACTCATTTCTGCAACACTGCAAGCTCCTGATGATGTGATGATTGCAACACGAAAGGTCTAGAACTACCATTCAACTCCCCTGTGGTTGTTTTGAGTATCCAATAAAGATGTCCTAAGTTATGCACTGCTGTTCTTGCATCCACACTGTCAGTATCAATATACCTTCCACCTCTTTGTTTTATAAGCTTCTGCTAATTCCAACTTGGTATAAAACAGGAATACACTAATGTTTAGTGTTATTACCAACATGTAAAACCTAAACAATTACCAAGTCACATAACAACAATAAAATGCTTGGATATAATTTTGACTGTAAACTTACTCTCTAAATTTGGAAAAAGGAATATATGAACTATGGAGGTACTTAAAACAATGTTTACTAATCATTCAATTTTTCACAACAGACACAAGACAATAAAATGAATACATGCAGATTTTCAAAACATGCTAGGAAGGGTTGGTTTTGCAATGCAGTTGTGTAAGAGTGGAACAAACTGCCAAGCAGCATAAATGAGGCAAATACTCTGAACTTTAAAAAAAAAAAAAAAAAAAAAATAATTGGGTGTATGTAGAAGATGCTTCAGAGGAAAAGGCAAAGCTGATTCATTGATCCACTAGTTTGTACTATAATGTTCATTAATACCATACCTGTTTTCATTATTTTTCTCTTGCCTCTCCTGTCAGTGACATCATACTTCACTATACATTACAAGCTCATTTTCAATAGCTCATGAGAACTTGAGTCTACATTATAAAAAACAAAATGCAGGCACCTACCTAATAGTACACACATAATGCAGGGGACTACCACTTAAAGCTACTGTAATAAAGAAAAATATCCAAAACAAGAACAAAAATTTAGATTATAATGTTTACCTATATGCTGCTTCAGGGCCTGTGGTTTTATTGCATGTCCACAAACGTCACAAACCACCAGGTAGAAGTCTTCCCAACGAGGACAATATCCATATATAGACATTTCTGAAACATTAATAAAAAGTTAAGTCAAGTATTTTATATTAATGTGTTTAATGATACTGTAATTTCAAATTCAATTAACTTGCTTATCAACAATCATCATCAAGCTGCTAAATGCAGCTTAATATGTATTATAAATTATTATTTTAACACATCATTAATTCCTCAGGAGGAGATTTATCTCAGCTCACTTAACCCTTTCACTGTTTTGGTATACGTCTTACGAGCCAGTGTTTCGGACACATATACATGTATACTCAATAATTCTAGCGGCTTCAAATCAAGCAGGAGAAAGCTGGTAGGCCCACATGTGAGAGAATGGGTCTGTGTGGTCAGTGTGCACCACAAAAAAAATCCTGCAGCACGCAGTGCATAATGAGAAAAAAAACTGATCTTTTTTTGGATTAAAACGCTGACTTTGAGGTGTATTTTCGTATAGTATTTATCATTGTATTCTCGTTTTCATGGTCTCGCGTGATAAAATGGAAAACATATTACAGAAATAGAGATGATTTTGATTAGTTTCATGATGAAAACGACCTTAAAATTGAGCTCAAAGTAGCGGAAATGTTTGATTTTTACCAATGTTCAGGAGTAAGCAAGTCACACCAGACATCCAATACACGTCAAATGAGGAGTCTAATATTCTTACATTAGTGCACTGATATTATTTATACCATTTGTACAATAATGCAGTAGTCTGCATAATAGTAAATTTTGTATTTTTTGTATGAATAAAAAATCAAAATAGAAAGCAATAGTAATATAAGAGGGGCCTAGAGACATGACTAATGAACAGAGGATATGTTATTTTAGTGCCAAGAATGACTACATTGTTTATTCTGGACCCTATTTTGAAATTGGCATCTTTTTTAATTTGCATGAAATTGGCCAAATTGCCAATTTCTGACCACTTTATTGGGTAGTTCAAATTGGTAAATGGGCGGTTTCTTGTATTCGACTGATAGAAAAAATGGAGTTCTAAAGAAATAGCTACGAGTCTGGTCAACTGGAACAATGGAATTGGCCAAAAACAGGGCTCAAAGTCGAAGAAATTGCTGATGCGTATATGTCGCAGAGACCGCTAACTTCGCAGGAGTGTAATGCCCTGAGTTTTTGACCAAATTTCATACTTTTGGTGTCATTACCCTCAGGAAAGAAAAGATTCTCTATCATTTCATAAGAAAAAAAAGTTTTTCTTTTTCCAAAAATTTTGCAACATAAAATGACAGTTTCAGAAAGGGGCTTGCGACAGTCAAAGGGTTAATACCAGTGACAACTTTACTAAAATAAAAAATATTTAAATAACAGTATTTTAAAGAATATAAACGACTAGCCAGTATGGATAAAAAAAAAATGCATGTCTGCTGATGATACCAATACCTTCTGCCAGGCAAATACTAGTACCATTACTACTACTGCCTTGGGAACCCCCCCAACCACTGCCACTATCTATCACTGCCGGCCCAACCACAACTATTGCTGCCCCAACCGCAACCACCCCAACCACTGCCATTGCCACACCAATCGCTACCATTGCTCTCTTTGCTGTCCCATTACTATTATTATAATAAAAAAGAAGCGCTAACCCACAGGGGCTATACAGCGCTGCAGGGTAGGGAGGAAGCAGGGGTATCAGGTGGCAAAAGGGAGAGGGACAATTAGTAGGGTACGGAGAACAGTGGGGCAGTGGATAGTACAGGGGTAGAGTGTAGCAAGAGATTGAGGTAGAAAGGGCTGAGGGGAGTGTGAAAGGTATTGTCATCAGAGTTTGTGGACTAAGTCAGTTGTTGCCAAGAAGTCAATGAGAGTCAGGATTAAAGGAGGGTCCATCAGCAAGAAGGGAAGGTAAAGAGATAGTAGAGCGGAGATGACGCTGGAGGTAAATTCTGCGTGCTCGTTGATAGAGAGGGCAGTCTAACAGAATGTGGTTAACCGATACTGGAACCTGACACGTCTCACAGAGAGGAACAGGGTGCCTCTCCATGAGATACCCATGAGTAAGACGAATGTGGCCAATGCGAAGACGGGAGAGAGTAGTCTCCCAACCTCGACATTGATAACAAGAAGATGGCCAGTAGCCTATACTCGGTTTAATAGAATGAAGTTTGTTACCGAGTAAATTAGACCAACGCTGTTGCCAACGGGTGTGAAGGTGGGTAGCTATTACAGCAAAATAGTCCGTAAATGAAACACCTCTATATGAAACTGGTAGGTCATGTACTGCTGACCGCGCAGCAGTGTCTGCCTGTTCATTGCCCTGTACGTCAACATGACCAGGGACCCAACAAAAAACAATATCTTTATGCTTGGTAGAGATATGGCATAGCCAAAGTTGGATACGGAGGACTAGGGGGTGAGGTGTATCAAATTTTCGTATAGCCTGTAGAGCACTAAGGGAGTCTGAGATAACCACAAATGATGACACAGGCATAGATGCAATACGGATAAGTGCTGCAAGAATGGCATACAATTCAGCTGTAAAAATGCTAGCCGAGGATAGTAAATGTCCTCGCACGACACTGTCCGGAAACACTGCTGCGAATCCAACGCCATCAGAAGACTTAGAGCCATCTGTGTACACTGCGATGGCATGAGAATGAGAGCGGGAACTTTGCTGTCCCAACCCCTATCACTGCTGTCCCAACCGCTATCACTGCTGTCCCAATTGCTACCACTGCCACCCCAAATGCTACCTTTTCTGTCCCAACAGCTATCACTGCCATCCAACTGGTAACCCTGCTGTACCAACCACTTCCAGTGTTGCCTCATAGTTCCCACTATTGCTGCTCCCATTACATGCTGTTACTGCTATTCCTAATGCATGTTCCACTACCACTGCATGAGTTGAATATAATGCTGTTCCTTCAACATGAGTCCCTGCTTTGATGACCAAGAAATAGGCATTTGTAAAGTAGCATGACTGTAATAAACAGGCAACTTGAAACAACTCATTGAAGATCAAAATGACTACGTCACCAGTGACTCCATCAAAAAAAATTTTGACTGCCAGCTCTATCACTGCTACTCTCATGTTACCTATAACACTGCTGCTACTGCTCCTGTTGCACATGCCACTGTTCCTACTGTTCATGCTGCTGATGATGCTCCTGCCCTCATGCATGATCCTTGCCACTGCTGGTGTTCCTGCCGTCAGTACTGCTTCTCCTGCTACCCGTGCCACTTACCACATCACCAGGCCTCTGCTGATGCTCCTGCCACCCTCGCTGCTGCTGATGCTTCCACTGATCATGCCGCTGGTTAATATTTCTGCCACCCATACCGCACTGATGCTTCCACTACCAACACCACTGCTGATTATTCCACTACCAATACCACTGCTGATGCTTCCACTACCAATACCACTGCTGATGCTTCCACTACCAACAACACTGCAGATTATTCCACTACCAACAACACTGCTGATTATTCCACTACCAACAACACTGCTGATTATTCCACTACCAACAACACTGCTGATTATTCCACTACCAACAACACTGTTGATTATTCCACTACCAATATCACTGATGATGCTTCCACTACCAATACCACTGCTGATGCTTCCACTACCAATACCACTGATGATGCTTCCACTACCAATACCACTGATGATGCTTCCACTACCAACACCACTGATGATGCTTCCACTACCAACACCACTGATGATGCTTCCACTACCAATACCACTGATGATGCTTCCACTACCAACACCACTGATGATGCTTCCACTACCAATACCACTGATGATGCTTCCACTACCAATACAACTGATGATGCTTCCACTACCAATACCACTGATGATGCTTCCACTACCAACACCACTGATGATGCTTCCACTACCAACACCACTGATGATGCTTCCACTACCAATACCACTGATGATGCTTCCACTACCAACACCACTGATGATGCTTCCACTACCAACACCACTGATGATGCTTCCACTACCAACACCACTGATGATGCTTCCACTACCAACACCACTGATGATGCTTCCACTACCAATACCACTGATGATGCTTCCACTACCAATACCACTGATGATGCTTCCACTACCAATACCACTGATGATGCTTCCACTACCAACACCACTGATGATGCTTCCACTACCAATACCACTGATGATGCTTCCACTACCAATACCACTGATGATGCTTCCACTACCAATACCACTGATGATGCTTCCACTACCAACACCACTGATGATGCTTCCACTACCAACACCACTGATGATGCTTCCACTACCAATACCACTGATGATGCTTCCACTACCAACACCACTGATGATGCTTCCACTACCAATACCACTGATGATGCTTCCACTACCAATACCACTGATGATGTTTCCACTACCAATACCACTGATGATGCTTCCACTACCAATACCACTGATGATGCTTCCACTACCAATACCACTGATGATGCTTCCACTACCAACACCACTGATGATGCTTCCACTACCAATACAACTGATGATGCTTCCACTACCAACACCACCGTGTTCGTCAAGAACTGCAAGAAGCCCCTATCACGAGCCTTTTCCATCCTATGGGGAGGGAGCATGGACACGGGGGTCGTCCCACAGTTACTAAAAACAACAAACATAGCCCCACTCCACAAAGGGGGCAGTAAAGCAACAGCAAAGAACTACAGACCGATAGCGCTAACATCCCATATCATAAAAATCTTTGAAAGGGTCCTAAGAAGCAAGATCACCACCCATCTAGAAACCCATCAGTTACACAACCCAGGGCAACATGGGTTTAGAACAGGTCGCTCCTGTCTGTCTCAACTATTGGATCACTACGACAAGGTCCTAAATGCACTAGAAGACAAAAAGAATGCAGATGTAATATATACAGACTTTGCAAAAGCCTTCAACAAGTGTGACCATGGCATAATAGCGCACAAAATGCGTGCTAAAGGAATAACAGGAAAAGTCGGTCGATGGATCTATAATTTCCTCACTAAAAGAACACAGAGAGTAGTCGTCAACAGAGTAAAGTCCGAGGCAGCTACGGTGAAAAGCTCTGTTCCACAAGGCACAGTACTCGCTCCCATCTTGTTCCTCATCCTCATATCCGACATAGACAAGGATGTCAGCCACAGCACCGTGTCTTCCTTTGCAGATGACACCCGAATCTGCATGACAGTGTCTTCCATTGCAGACACTGCAAGGCTCCAGGCGGACATCAACCAAATCTTTCAGTGGGCTGCAGAAAACAATATGAAGTTCAACGATGAGAAATTCCAATTACATACTCAGATATGGTAAACACGAGGAAATTAAATCTTCATCACAGTACAAAACAAATTCTGGCCACAAAATAGAGCGAAACACCAACATCAAAGACCTGGGAGTGATCATGTCGGAGGATCTCACCTTCAAGGACCATAACTTTGTATCAATCGCATCTGCTAGAAAAATGACAGGATGGATAATGAGAACCTTCAAAACTAGGGAGGCCAAGCCCATGATGACACTCTTCAGGTCACTTGTTCTATCTAGGCTGGAATATTGCTGCACACTAACAGCACCTTTCAAGGCAGGTGAAATTGCTGACCTAGAAAATGTACAGAGAACCTTCATGGCGCACATAACGGAGATAAAACACCTCAATTACTGGGAGCGCTTGAGGTTCCTGAACCTGTATTCCCTGGAACGCAGGCGGGAGAGATACATGATTATATACACCTGGAAAATCCTAGAGGGACTAGTACCGAACGTGCACACGAAAATCACTCACTACAAAAGCAAAAGACTTGGCAGACGATGCAACATCCCCCCAATGAAAAGCAGGGGTGTCACCAGCACGTTAAGAGACCATACAATAAGTGTCAGGGGCCCAAGACTGTTCAACTGCCTCCCAGCATACATAAGGGGGATTACCAACAGACCCCTGGCAGTCTTCAAGCTGGCACTGGACAAGCACCTAAAGTCGGTTCCTGACCAGCCGGGCTGTGGCTCGTACGTTGGTTTGTGTGCAGCCAGCAGCAACAGCCTGGTTGATCAGGCTCTGATCCACCAGGAGGCCTGGTCACAGACCGGGCCGTGGGGGCGTTGACCCCCGGAACTCTCTCCAGGTAAACTTCAGGTAAACTGATGATGCTTCCACTACCAATACCACTGATGATGCTTCCACTACCAATACCACTGATGATGCTTCCACTACCAATACCACTGATGATGCTTCCACTACCAATACCACTGCTGTTTCTGCCACTACCAATACCACTGCTGATGCTTCAACTACCAATACCACTGCTGATGCTTCAACTACCAATACCACTGATGATGCTTCCACTACCAATACCACTGATGATGCTTCCACTACCAATACCACTGATGATGCTCCCACTACCAACACCACTGATGATGCTCCCACTACCAACACCACTGATGATGCTCCCACTATCAATACAACTGATGATGCTTCCACTACCAACACCACTGATGATGCTTCCACTACCAACACCACTGATGATGCTCCCACTACCAACACCACTGATGATGCTCCCACTATCAATACAACTGATGATGCTTCCACTACCAACACCACTGATGATGCTCCCACTACCAACACCACTGATGATGCTCCCACTATCAATACAACTGATGATGCTTCCACTACCAACACCACTGATGATGCTTCCACTACCAACACCACTGATGATGCTTCCACTACCAACACCACTGATGATGCTTCCACTACCAACACCACTGATGATGCTTCCACTACCAATACAACTGATGATGCTCCCACTACCAATACAACTGATGATGCTTCCACTACCAACACCACTGCCGATGCTCCCGCTATCAATACCACTGCTGATGTTTTCACTACCAATACCAGTGTTGATGCTCCCACTATCAATCACTGCTGATGTTTTCACTACCAATACCACTGCCGATGCTCCTGCTATCAATACCACTGCTGAGGCTCCCGCTATCAATACCACTGCTGATGCTTTCACTACCAATACCACTGCTGATGCACCTGCTATCAATACCACTGTTGATGCTCCCACTATCAATACCACTGCTGATGCTTTCACTACCAATACCACTGCTGATGCAATCGCTATCAATACCACTGCTGATGCTGTTATCAATACCACTGCTGATGCTTTCACTAACAATACCACTGCTGATGCTCCTGCTATCAATACCACTGCTGATGCTCCTGCTATCAATACCACTGCTGATGCACTCGCAACCAATACCACTGCTGATGCTGTTATCAATACCACTGCTGATGCTTTCACTAACAATACCACTGTTGATGCTCCCACTATCAATACCACTGCCAATACAACTGCTGATGGTTCCGCTACCCATACTGCTGCCAATTCCCCCACCATTGGTGCTAATCACCTCGTTTCTGCAGCAGCTGCTCATGCTTCTCCGTCTGCCACTGCTGTTGCTACTGCTTATCCCACTGCCACCACTGCTGCTTCTGCTACTCACATTACAATCACTGTTGCTGCCACAGTTGTTGCTCACCCCAACAATGCTGCTGTTGCTGCTGCTGTTCATCCAAATGCTGCAGCTGTTATTCACCCCTTGTCACTGCTGTTACTGCCATGGCTGTTGTTCACTGCTGCTGCTCCCAATGTAGCAGCTGCTTGTTTTGGTGCTGCCACTGCTGCTGTTCTCCTGAATACCACCACTGTTGTTGTTGTGTGCCCCAATGAAGCTGGTCATCTTGATACTGCCACTTCTTACCCCAATGACCTTGCTGCTGCTAACCCCAGAAACACTGCTGCTCCCCCAATATCCCCACTTCTACTGCTCACACAAATGCAGCAGCTGCTACTTATCCCAGATTCTACCACTATTGTTGCTAACTTTGATGCTCCTACACATTTCATTGCTATTGATGACTACCCTGATGCAGCTGCGGCTCGCCCCAATGAAGAGGTGGCTCGCCGCGATGCAGAGGTGGCTCACCCCGATGCAGAAGTGGCTCGCCCCAATGCAGAGGTGGCTCACCCTGATGCAGAGGTGGCTCGCCCTGATGCAGAGGTGGCTCGCCCTGATGCAGAGGTGGCTTGCCCTGATGCAGAGGTGGCTCACCACGATGCAGAGGTGGCATGCCATGATGCAGCTGCTGCTCACCCCAATGCAGCTAACTCCCATGTCACTGCTGCTTGCCCCCAATGCAGCTGCTGCAACTGTCATTCACCCAATGCAGTTGCTGCCACTGCTGCTACTCATTAGGATACAGGTACTGTCACTGCTACTTCTCACCCAAATGCTGCTGCTACTGCTGCTCATCCAGATTCCACCACTACTGTTGCTGCTCATCCAAAAACCACTGCTACTGTTGTTGCTTATCCAGATTTCACCACTACTGTTGCTGCTGCTACTGCTGTTCACTCAGTTTCCACTGCTACTGTTGCTGCTCATCCAAAATCCATGGCTACCATTGATGTTCATGCAGATTTCACCACTATTGTTGCTGTTCACCCATATTCCACCACTATTGTTGCTGCTCACCCAGATTCCACCACCACTGTTGCTGCTCACCCAGATTCCACCACTATTTTTGTTGCTCACCCAGATTCCACCACTATTGTTGCTGCTCACCCAGATTCCACCACTTCTGTTGATGCTCACCCAGATTCCACCACTGTTGTTGCTGCTCACCCAGATTCCACCACCACTCTTGCTGCTCACCCAGATTCCACCACCACTCTTGCTGCTCACCCAGATTCCACCACTATTTTTGTTGCTCACCCAGATTCCACCACTGTTGTTGCTGCTCACCCAGATTCCACCACTATTGTTGCTGCTCACCCAGATTCCACCACTATTGTGCTGCTCACCCAGATTTCACCACTATTGTTGCTGCTCACCCAGATTTTACCACTATTGTTGCTGCTCACCCAGATTCCACCACTATTGTTGCTCACCCAGATTTTACTACTACTGTTGCTGCTTGCCCAGAATTTACCACTATTGTTGCTGCTCACCCAGATTTTACCACTATTGTTGCTGCTCACCCAGATTCCACCACTATTGTTGCTGCTCACCCAGATTCCACCACTATTGTTGCTGCTCACCCAGATTTTACCACTATTGTTGCTGCTCACCCAGATTTTACCACTATTGTTGCTGCTCACCCAGAATTCCACCACTATTGTTGCTGCTCACCCAGATTTTACCACTATTGTTGCTGCTCACCCAGATTTCACCACTATTGTTGCTGCTCACCCAGATTTCACCACTATTGTTGCTGCTCACCCAGATTTCACCACTATTGTTGATGCTCACCCAGATTCCACCACTACTGCTGCTGACACTGGTGCTGCTCACCAAGATGTAGCTAGTGCTGCTGCTAACACCAAGGG
>NC_091332.1:6147738-6228680 GCF_038502225.1 Cherax quadricarinatus
TTACCCTTGATTTTTCCTTATACAAGAATTTCAGCATTGCCCTGGATGCGACCCAGAGTGGTCCACTGGCACCAAGAATACACACACTTGTCAATACGTTTCAATCTGCCCAGTACTATTCACCACTAGCTTATCACTAATTCTTTCTTATAATATAAAAATGTGTAAATTATTCTTTTTTTTTTTTTAACACACCGGCCATCTCCCACCAAGGCAAGGTGATAAAAAAAAAAAAACACCTTCACCATCATTCATACTATCACTGTCTTGCCAAAGACACACACATATACGACAGCTTAGATGTCACTCTAAACAGCAGATATCCCAACACCCTACTTTAGAGTGCAGGCACTGTACTTCAACAATAAGGAAGTCTTTATTAATCATATGTGCAATATCATAACTCAAGTCTGGTGGATAACATCACCTTAATATTTAACATACAAATACTACCTGGATTACCTGGAGGTTATTCCAGGGATCAACGCCCCCGTGGCCCAGTCCATGACCAGGCCTCCCGGTGGATCAGGGCCTGATCAACCAGGTTGTTACTGCTGGCCGCACGCAGTCCAACATACGAGCCACAGCCCGGCTGATCCAGCACTGACTTTAGGCATCTGTCCAGCTCTCTCCTGAAGGCAGCCAGGGGTTTATTGGTAATTCCCCTAATGCTTGATGGGAGGCTGTTGAACAGTCTTGGGCCCCGGACACTTATGGTGTTTTCTCTTAGTGTACCAATGGCGCTCCTATTTTTAATTGGGGGTATTTTGCATCGCCTGCCCAGTCTTTTACTTTCGTAGGGAGTGATTTCTGTGTGCAGATTCGGGACCATTCCTACCAGGATTTTCCAAGTGTAGATTATGATATATCTCTCTCTCCTGCGTTCCAACGAGTACAAGTCAAGTGCTTCCAAGCGTTCCCAGTAGTTAAGGTGCTTGACAGAACTTATACGTGCAATAAAGGATCTCTGTACACTCTCTAGATCTGAGATTTCACTTGCTTTGAATGGAGATGTTAATGTACAGCAGTATTCCAGCCTATAGAGAACAAGTGATTTGAAAAGGATCATCATTGGCTTGGCATCTCTCGTTTTGAACGTTCTCATTATCCATCCTATCATTTTCTTTGCACTTATGATCGTGGCACTGTTGGTACAGTAGTACCTGTACAAAATTTGATACAGTACTATTATTTACCCATAATTCTATTTTTTTATGTAGATCTGCTGTCCCGTAGTAAACCTTTCATCACGTAGAATTACTATTTAATTTTCATTTGCACATTCTGAAAATGGCATATTTTTCCAGTAGATGAGAGTACCTGATCCGAAGCCCCAAAATAACATCCAGTAAAAATTCTATGGGTTCAGCAGGCCACAGCTGGCCGATGCTCTCATTCACATTTTGGTCACCAAGGAGGGCATGTGCAGTTTTAGGCGAAGAGAAAGTAAACACTATTGTAGATGTTTAATACTCAGACTCTAATGAAAGATTTGCAAATTAAGTGGTATTATCTAATCAGATACCTAAGTTAAACATGTTCAGGCAAAAAACACATGCAAATATTGCAAAAATAAGAAACACTAAATATAACTTGAAAGAAAATACAGAATAAATAATTTGGAGTTATAGTGTGTATACATAATTTCTGCTACACTGTAATACTTTAAAATAATTATTTATAAAAAATACAGATTTTTCAAGGTGCCTGCCAGTAACAGTTAAAAAATTAACTAAGCATTAAAAATTAGACAGCTACATTAAAATTATTTGGCGGTCACATGCAATCACTACCCTATATTTAGAAAATACTTGTATATAAAGATACTGTAGATAATAAACAAGCCAACTCAACCTATGATCTCATCATTGCAATAGGCTAAAGTTAAATCTAAACTTTCACGTACTTTCAAATTTCTAATTCTATTTAACAAATAATTATACATGTCTAAGTACAAGCATTCTTCTAGGTTTCAGTCAACATTACCTTTCCATCATCATAATATCAATTAAAATGAATACTGCAACAATGGCTTTTGTACAAGATACTAAGAATGTAATGTAATACCACATAACTACTTTGACACTGTTATTGTTCAGTTTGAACACATGCTAGTAACAAGTAGTGACAGGAAGCATATTAGTAACTGTTGCACCTGCCTATCTACTTGGTATGTGTTTCGAGGGTCAATGTCCCTGCAACCCATTCCTTGACCAGGCCTCCTGGTGGATTAAGTCCTGATCAACCAGGCTGTTATTGCTAGTCACATGCAGTTCAATGTTCAAACCCCCGCATGGCTGATCAGGAACTGATTTTGAGAACTTATCCAGTTCCCCCTTGAAGACAGTGAGGGGTCTATTGGTAATCCCCCTAATGGATGACGGGAAGTTGCTGAACAGTCATTGGCCCCTTATAATTATTGTGTTGTCTGTAAGTGTATGGATGGCTCCCCTGCTTTTTCATTGAGGGTATTTTGCATCATCTGCCAAGCCTTTTTCTTGCTTTCATGGGGAGTTATGTGTATGCATGTGTGCAGATTTGGAACCAATCCCTCTATGATTTTCCAGGTGTAAATTATGATGCATCATTCTCCCATTCCAAGTCAAAGGACTTTTAAACATTCCAAGTAATTTAGAGGTTTCAATTAGCTTTTATGTGCAGTGAAGGTGATCTGTACAGTCTCTAGATGTGCAATTTCACCCACCTTAAAAGAGGCTGTTAGTGTACAACAATATTCCAGCCTAGAGGGAACAAGTGACAAAGAGGATCATTGTGCAGACACAATACTTCAGATAGAGTTTGCATCTTACCAAATATTATATGAAATAATCAATGCCCAGATGCAGTAATCTCTACTGTTACTAATAACACTAATGATAATGATAATAATCATAATCATAATTACACTAATGATGATTACAATAATGATTATCATAATGATTACAATGATAATCATGATTACATTAATTATCGTAATTATTACACTGGTAATTATAATCATAATAAATCTCAAAATACATAGAACTGATGGTGACTTTTGCAAGAGGCCAAATAATACACACAGCATTTTGAGCACACCAAAACTATTTAATACTATATTTTAATAAGGGAAAGCACTAAACCCAAAGGGGTCATATAGTGCCTGGGAAATAAGGTACATGACTGTGGAGCCAGTAAACCTTGCAAACTGAGTACAAGGTGAAAAAAAAAAATGCAAAATATCTGGTTGCAGGTTACATGTAAAAAATAATTTGGTAATATTTAGGCGAAAATTAAGACTTTGGAAGTAATAGAAATCATAAGCAAGTTTTTATTTAGCCTTTATGTAAATATCTTTTTCTACAATGGTGTTGAGGGCACACACAAGTTGTTCGCCCATTAAAAAAAAAAAATGCTTTATGTAGACTTAACCTAGGCTAGCCCCCACAAAAAAGTCAATGTGACTTGTTTCCCGTGTGTTTCAGTGACAGATGAGACAAGATGTGTGTGAATGTGGTATGTGGGGAGGCAGGAGGGGCATGCTAGCCCCAGGGCAGGCCAAATATCATTATTATAATCATTAGACGATTCTAAACCCGTACGGCACACAGCGCCAAGGGAATGGAAGGAAACAGGCTCAATCCAAAAGAAGAGGGGATAAGTTCGATTCATTGGATGCTGAGCCTCTAGTGGGCTTCAAGGTACATCCGTGGACGGGTAGGGTAGGCCTAGGGTAGGCCTAGACTAGACCTAGGAGGTCAGGTTGTGCTAGTGTTGTTTACGAGCGGTCCAGCGACCAGGCTTCGCTCCTCGCCACCCATCAAATTTTTATTTTTCCTACGCTCTACACAGCTGACATACTCTTACCTTCTTTTTTAAGACGAGTTGTCGTTGATTCTCGCCTAGATTTAGCATTTTCCTCGTCTTCTGAGTCACCTAGAACGAATAATAACATTAAAATTGGGACAACAATCGCCGTATTTTCACAGATTTCACGTGCGAACCCTCACTTTCCATCTCAAAATTTGAGGTCCCCAGCGCCTTCACGGCTATCACAGTCAGTTGACAAGCAATCTAAACTATCGCACTTACTTGCTGGACTATTCATGCCGAGCCTTTCGGCCCATAAGGACCATTTTTGTCCTTCAAAATTTGTAAGGCTGTCATCCAAGGCAGCCATCTTCACTTTTTCCACTAGTTATCGTGACGTCACGGACATTCAGGCCAAATGTCGAATGCGTACGACAATGATCAACAAGCCCTTAAATGCCCACATATTACCCTTCCTCTGTGCCATTAGGCCCTTTTAATCATCCAGAGAAATTTGACAAGTGTCGGGGAGCTATAAATGGCAAGCATATGGCTGGAAAGTGAGTTTGTTTGGCTTTGTTGTTGTACGTATTTGCGCTCTGGCCCGAGTGACATGAGCCGGAGTGATGGTTCCTTTCTACAACTCATACCTGTTTATTTACCAATAAAAACGTGTTATCTGTCATTATGCGTATTTCTGGCCTCAAATATCCTCGAGAATATGCTAATGCTGGCTAAACTCCTACGCCTGTGACCGCTACACCGAACTGTTTTTATGTTGGAGGATTAATATCGCATTCGGAGATGTAATTTAACATGTTATTTTTAACATTTCACAGACTTGAAAGTGGCCATTTGTATTCGCGTGACACTCGCAAGTTGTTAATATACGTGTGTCTACACATTTTGATGGGATATATGAGCTAAATGAGTTACATAGGGGTGTATTTACACCTGGCTTGAACAGTTTAGGTAAACAATAACAAACACCGTTACTTCAAACAACAAAGCAATCTGATGTTTAATTCCGGTAAATAATAGCTAATCTCTTTCTTATCGCTACTTAGGGAGTTTCTAAGAATGGAGTCCTCTCTTAACTGGAGACGAGAAACTTATTATATTAGTAAACGAGTTGTAGCGTTGCTCGCTCATAGAGGCTCGTTAACCGCAGTTTTCCCAGTGTATAGTTCAAGGTTGTTTCCTTTCAAGGTGAATAATAACAAACTGAGGCTTTGAGGCTAAGCAAGGGCTCTTGATCCGAGGAACTGGAGCAGCCCTGTCCTCTGATCAGACCTAATTACTTCCCATTCCCTCAGCGCCGTATGACTCCAATGGGTTGGCTAATGTTGAGTTTAGTTACTAGGTGGACTTCGGTCATTTACTTGTTATTTATCGTAGTACATAGGAGGTATCCAAACCCAGGCAATAATATTTATTTCCTGTGCAAATCTTTATTTTGAGAGATATTAGTCACATAAGTACTTTCACGAGAGGAAAATTGCACATGGTGTAATGAAGGCCGACCAATCAGTGCTAAAATTGTAATATGTCATTCCAATAATATTCTTGGTAAAAGGAATAAAAGCAGCAGTAAGGTTCACAATGTTTCCCAAGTATAATTCATGTGAATTTGTTTATGACATGACTGGTATCTTAGCACAGCAGTTCCTGCATCAGTGATGGGAGTACCACTGTGGAACATGTATTTATTAGGTAAAGTTAATTTAGGGTGGATTGGGTTGGGTTTATAATTGGGCTGGGTTACAATCCTACCTTCCCAAACCTAGTTCGGTTGGTAGTGCACTCAGCTCACACACTGAGGTCTGTGGTTCGATCCCCGGTACGGGTTGAAACATTAGGACGTGTTTTCTTAAGGGGCCTACTGTCCATGCTCACCTAGTAGTAAAATAGGTACCTGTGTGTTAGCCGACTGGTGTGGGTCGCATCCTGGGGATGAAGTTAACCTAATTTGCACGAAATGCTGTGCATAACAAGGGGCTTTCTAAATAATACATCACTGATGTCAGCTAGGACTGTATAAGTTGGATCATGTACTTGTAGAATAAAGATAATTATTATTATAACCAAATGTAACCTAACCCCCCCCCCCAAAAAAAAAATAACAAGTTGCACAAAAAACAGCTATTGCAAACCCCACTTAATATTGTACACAGCAAACCATACATTATTACCGACTTCTACCTAGTAGCTAAGCTTGGTATTGATCAAACTGTTATTTATTATTCATTTACACTAATTGAACCCATTTTTAAAGTACATTATATACATTGTCGCTGATCATTTTTATGGCAATTTATTCCCTTCAAGGATGGGGTGTTTTGTTCCAGTATTCACAAAAATGAAGGAACAATGCAGTAGGCCTACTACCCCTTGCTAGGAAGGTCAAACTCACACCTACACCCCCGTCATATACCCTTCCAACCTATATATATAAAGCTACCCAAAGTGGGTTTGTCCCACTCATGTACAACTCTATTGCCAAACCATTTCTTTCATATATCCTTTCTGAATCTAAATTTCAGTTCCCTGAATTGAGCCTGAGTACCTTCCATCCCCCCCAGGCGCTGTATAATCCCTACGCATTTAGCGCTCCTCCATGATTATAATAATTTTCCAACTTTAATCCATTACTGAG
Source organism: Cherax quadricarinatus (assembly GCF_038502225.1). Classification (NCBI taxonomy): domain Eukaryota; kingdom Metazoa; phylum Arthropoda; class Malacostraca; order Decapoda; family Parastacidae; genus Cherax; species Cherax quadricarinatus. Next base: position 6,154,184 of record NC_091332.1, read on the forward strand.
AGTTCTGTCTTGGTTAGATATTTTCAGACGCTATTTATATATTATTTGACGCCGGGAAGAGATCTCAGTCTGAGTAATTGAGCTACCATCCCCTTCCCCGGATCAAATCTCATTGCCCTGTAACTATACTGATAATAATATGACACCGTATTTACGATTCTGTAGATCGATATTGTTCCGCTAAATTTTTATTCAATTATCTTTTACAGGAATATATTGCATTTGAATTATCTCTCCTCAGATGTATGTAAATATTGTTAAAATCAAGTAGGTTAGGATCAGCTTTGCTGTGTAATGTCCTTTATTATGAATATATTGCCTGCATGCGTGACATTTTTCAAGGTTGGAGTTGCATGCTCACCTAGCATGCTTCCCATCATGCAAGCATGATTATTATTATTATTATCATCATTATCATTATCAATATCATTCAAATTCATCTTCATGTATATATTCACAGAAAGCACTAAACCCATGTGGACCATTCGTCACTACAGGTAATTTATTTTTCAGTTCCCATCAAAACTGGATACATGGCCTTGTGTGGTTATCCTGATATATGTGACGCTGGACGAGGCCACAGCAACAACTGTATTCACACGTCAATACGATCTGATATTTATAAAGGAGAGGTCAGGTGAGAATTTGTATATGAGACTAATATACGAAACGACTATAGTTTTTCAAGACGAAAGTAGATATGTCTATCGGAGTAGGGTAAAGGCTTATTGTATTTTTATGTACTCTCTTTTTTTTTGCGTTACAGCTTATAGGATAGGGTTGGGATGAGAAATGAACTGGTCGCACAGGATGAGGATGTTTGAAATAATCTGAGTACACAGGATGAACATGGAGTGCACAGTAAACAAGATATGCTTAGGATGGCCATGAGATGCACAATAAACTTGCTACTTACAGGATGAGTATGAGATGTGTGGAGTGGAAGGTGTGAGTGTGGAGGAGTAGAAGCTGTGAATGTGGAATCGAAGTTGTAAATATGGAATGGAAGTTGAGTGTGGAGTGGTGGAAGGTGTGAATGTGGAGTGGAAGGTGAGTGTGGAGAGGTGTAAGTTTTGAGTGTGGAGGAGTTGAAGCTGTGAATGTGGAATCGAAGTTGTAAATATGGAATGGAAGTTGTGAGTGTGGAGTGGTGGAAGGTGTGAATGTGGAGTGGAAGGTGAGTGTGGAGAGGTGTAAGTTTTGAGTGTGGAGGAGTTGAAGCTGTGAATGTGGAATCGAAGTTGTAAATATGGAATGGAAGTTGTGAGTGTGGAGTGGTGGAAGGTGTGAATGTGGAATGGAAGGTGAGTGTGGAGAGGTGGAAGTTTTGAATGTGGAGGAGATGAAGCTGTGAATGTGGAATCGAAGTTGTAAATATGGAATGGAAGTTGTCAGTGTGGAGTGGTGGAAGGTGTGAATGTGGAGTGGAAGCTGTGAATGTTAGTTAACTATCTTTATTATGCACCCCATACCCATCCTGTGGGCGGTAGTCAAAAGATTACAGAGGTACATAATGGGTCCACGAACTAGGCACCAAAGTTTTGATAGCTGAACAAGTTACAAAGGTAATGAACTCCAAGTAGATCTGGTCACAATCATGACAAGTTACAAAGGTAATGAACCATCTACACGTCTATACATGGTTACAATCATGAACAAATTACAAAGTAATGAACCATTCACACGTCCACACCTGGTCACAACTGTAATAAGTCATTACTGCAAATATTAATTGGGTCACACACACACACACCATAAGGAGAGCAGTCGTAGAGCCAGAAATGAATATGCACAGAGGAGAAGGGAGGCCCAACGACAATATGAAAACGACACAGCAGCGAAAGCCAAATCTGACCCGAAGTTATTATACAGCCACATCAGGAGGAAAACAACAGTCAAGGACCAGGTAATCAGGCTAAGGAAGAAAGGAGGAGAGACAACAAGAAATGACCGTGAAGTATGTGAGGAACTCAACAAGAGATTCAAAGAAGTGTTCACAGAGGAGACAGAAGGGGCTCCAGCAAGACGGAGAGGTGGGGTACACAACCAAGTGCTGGACACAGTACACACAACCGAGGAAGAAGTGAAGAGGCTTCTGAGTGAGCTAGATACCTCAAAGGCAATGGGGCCGGATAACATCTCTCCATGGATCCTGAGAGAGGGAACAGAGGCACTATGTGTACCCCTAACAACAATATTCAATACATCTATCGAAACAGGGAGGTTGCCTGAGGCATGGAAGACAGCAAATGTAGTCCCAATCTTTAAAAAAGGAGACCGACATGAAGCACTAAACTACAGACCAGTGTCACTGACATGTATAGTATGCAAAGTCATGGAGAAGATTACCAGGAGAAGAGTGGTGGAACACCTAGAAAGGAATGATCTCATCAACAGCAGCCAACATCGTTTCAGGGACGGGAAATCCTGTGTCACGAACCTACTGGAGTTCTACGGCATGGTGACAGCAGTAAGACGAGAGAGAGGGGTGGGTGGATTACATTTTCTTGGACTGCAAGAAGGTGTTTGACACAGTTCCACACAAGAGATTAGTACAAAAACTGGAGGACCAAGCAAGGATAACAGGGAAGGCACCTGGAGTTTACCTGGAGAGAGTTCCGGGGGTCAACGCCCCCGCGGCCCGGTCTGTGACCAGGCCTCCTGATGAATCAGAGCCTGATCAACCAGGCTGTTACTGCTGGCTGCACGCAAACCTACGTACGAGCCACAGCCCGGCTGATCAGGAACCGACTTTAGGTGCTTGTCCAGTGCCAGCTTGAAGACCGACAGGGGTCTGTTGGTAATCCCCGTTATGTATGCTGGGAGGCAGTTGAACAGTCTCTGAGTAATTGAAATTTCTCATCGTTGAACTTCATATTGTTTTCTGCAGCCCACTGAAAGATTTGGTTGATGTCTGCCTGGAGCCTTGCAGTGTCTGCAATGGAAGACACTGTCATGCAGATTCGGATGTCATCTGCAAAGGAAGACACGGTGCTGTGGCTGACATCCTTGTCTATGTCAGATATGAGGATGAGGAACAAGATGGGAGGGAGTACTGTGCCTTGTGGAACAGAGCTTTTCACCGTAGCTGCCTCGGACTTTACTCTGTTGACTACTACTCTCTGTGTTCTGTTAGTGAGGAAATTATAGATCCATCGACCGACTTTTCCTGTTATTCCTTTAGCACGCATTTTGTGCGCTATTACGCCATGGTCACACTTGTCGAAGGCTTTTGCAAAGTCTGTATATATTACATCTGCATTCTTCTTGTCTTCTAGTGCATCTAGGACCTTGTCGTAGTGATCCAATAGTTGAGACAGACAGGAGCGACCTGTTCTAAACCCATGTTGCCCTGGGTTGTGTAACTGATGGGTTTCTAGATGGGTGGTGGTCTTGCTTCTTAGGACTCTTTCAAAGATTTTTATGATATGGGATGTTAGTGCTATCGGTCTGTAGTTCTTTGCTGTTGCTTTACTGCCCCCTTTGTGGAGTGGGGCTATGTCTGTTGTTTTTAGTAACTGTGGGACGACCCCCGTGTCCATGCTCCCTCTCCATAGGATGGTAAAGGCTCGTGATAGGGGCTTCTTGCAGTTCTTGATGAACACGGAGTTCCATGAGTCTGGCCCTGGGGCAGAGTGCATGGGCATGTCATTTATCGCCTGTTCGAAGTCATTTGGCGTCACTACAATGGATCAGGGAATACTTGTCAGGAAGACAGCAGGGACTCATGGTAAGTGGCGAGGTGTCAAAGTGGGCACCTGTGACCAGCGGAGTCCCACAGGGGTCAGTCCTAGGACCAGTGCTGTTTCTGGTATTTGTGAACGACATGACGGAAGGAATAGACTCTGAAGTGTCCCTGTTTACAGATGACGTGAAGCTGATGAGAAGAATTCATTCGATCGAAGACCAGGCAGAACTACAAAGGGATCTGGACAGGCTGCAGACCTGGTCCAGCAATTGGCTCCTGGAGTTCAACCCCACCAAGTGCAAAGTCATGAAGATTGGGGAAGGGCAAAGAAAGCCGCAGACGGAGTACAGTCTAGGGGGCCAGAGACTACAAACATCACTCAAGGAAAAAGATCTTGGGGTGAGTATAACACCAGGCACATCTCCTAAAGCGCACATCAACCAAATAACTGCTGCAGCATATGGGCGCCTAGCGAACCTCAGAACAGCATCCCGACATCTTAATAAAGAATCGTTCAGGACCCTGTACACCGTGTACGTTAGGCCCACATTGGAGTATGCGGCACCAGTTTGGAACCCACACCTAGCCAAGCAAGTAAAGAAACTAGAGAAAGTGCAAAGGTTTGCAACAAGACTAGTCCCAGAGCTAAGGGGTATGTCCTACGAGGAGAGGTTAAGGGAAATCAACCTGACGACACTGAAGGACAGGAGAGATAGGGGGACATGATAACGACATACAAAATACTAAGAGGAATTGACAAGGTGGACAAAGACAGGATGTTCCAGAGATGGGACACAGCAACAAGGGGACACAGTTGGAAGCTGAAGATACAGATGAATCACAGGGATGTTAGGAAGTATTTCTTCAGCCACAGAGTAGTCAGGAAGTGGAATAGTTTGGGAAGCGATGTAGTGGAGGCAGGATCCAGCAGCAGTAGCCAGCAGCAGCCAGCAGCAACAGCCTGGTTGATCAGGCTCTGTTCCACCAGGAGGCCTGGTCACAGACCGGGCCGCGGGGGCGTTGATCCCCGGAACTCTCTCCAGGTAAACTCCAGGTATAGCTTTAAGCAGAGGTATGATAAAGCTCACGGTTCAGAGAGAGTGACCTAGTAGCGACCAGTGAAGAGGCGGAGCCAGGAGCTTGGACTCGACCTCTGCAACCTCAACTAGGTGAGTACAACTAGGTGAGTACACACACACATACACACACACACACACACAAGAGGTAACTAAACAAGCATGAGGAACTTCCTGTAGGAGGTTCAGTGTGAAAGAGAATTGGTAGGAAAATCAGTGCTGTGAATGTGGAATGAAAGTCGTGAGTGCGGAGTAGTAAAAGTTGAGAGACTGAAGGGGTGGAGGAAATCTGAAGTGGACTACTTGAAAAAAAAGCAGGCAAGGTCAGTTGACTAAAGTTAGGACTCTGAACACCTATAGGAGGATGTGAAGTTGACGCATTGTTTGCTTCAGCCGCCGACACTCAAGTAGAAATTGAAGACACCTGCAGGAGGGTGTTAGTTGTTGATTCATGGGTGACGATAAATGAGTAGAAGAAGTTAAAGTGGGAGGTAGAATATATGAAAAGGGATATAGCTGAGGATGTTGATCTTTGCGAGTATGTCAGCTTCGGGAGCGTGATGAAGCCAGAGGATTTAAAAAGAACAAAAAGGCACAATACCGTGACTGGAACAATACACAGAAAACCCGCTCATAGGAGAGAGGAGCTTACGACAACGTTTCGGTCCTTCTTAGACCATTTACAAAATCACACTAACTGAGAACTTGGTCAGCTGAGGTCAGGAAAACTTGACCAATTTCATGATCACCCGATACACCCTAAGTTGCCCCTGACTGTCCAGTATGATGAACGTCGTCCATGTTGGAGGTTTGAAGACATATTTGCAAAGAAATCGCGGTTCAGTGAAAGGACGTCTTAGTCTGATAAGGAGATGTGGTAGAAAGGAAACCAAGGAACGGGTAGGGTTTTAACCCATGGCAAGTGAATCGTAAGAAACGAAGTTTGAGTGGGCTTCTTAGCTAGCTGCGTGTACAACATTGTATTGGAGATCAATAAAACATATGAATAAAACACATGTATAAAACACATGTTCAGCAGTTTGGTACCTTTATCGACGGTACATTTTGCCTGCTTAGCAGGCTTCTTCAGTCGAAATACAGAGGAAACATCAGAAATCGTGAAGCTATAGAAATGAGGTGATCAGTCCCTCAGCCTTATTAAGGCTGAGGGACTTACCACCTCAAACATCTCCAGAGAGGGACTGATTACCCTATATCTAGATACCCACGACTTCTGCTGTCTCTGTATTTCTACTGAAAAGACCTGCTAAGCAGGCGCAGGCGAAACGTGCCGTCAGTAAAGATACCAAACTGTTTTAAACGTGTTTTACTCATTCAGTGTAAAAGTCTACTTAAACAAGATGGGTCCTACACAGATGACAGCAAGGAAATGAGTGAGCTACTCAAGTCCAAATATGACTCAGTTTTTACCAAGCCGCTAACCAGACTGAGAGTCGAAGATCAAAATGAATTTTTTATGAGAGAGCCACAAAATTTGGTTAACACAAGCCTATCCGATGTTATCCTGACGCCAAATGACTTCGAACAGGCGATAAATGACATGCCCATGCACTCTGCCCCAGGGCCAGACTCATGGAACTCCGTGTTCATCAAGAACTGCAAGAAGCCCCTATCACGAGCCTTTTCCATCCTATGGAGAAGGAGCATGGACACGGGGGTCGTCCCACAGTTACTAAAAACAACAGACATAGCCTCACTCTACAAAGGGGGCAGTAAAGCAACAGCAAAGAACTACAGACCGATAGCACTAACATTCCATATCATAAAAATCTTTGAAAGGGTCCTAAGAAGCAAGATCACCACCCATCTAGAAACCCATCAGTTACACAACCCAGGGCAACATGGGTTTAGAACAGGTCCCTCCTGTCTGTCTCAACTATTGGATCACTACGACAAGGTCCTAAATGCACTAGAAGATAAAAAGAATGCAGATGTAATATATACAGACTTTGCAAAAGCCTTCGACAAGTGTGACCATGGCGTAATAGCGCACAAAATGCGTGCTAAAGGAATAACAGGAAAAGTCGGTCGATGGATCTATAATTTCCTCACTAACAGAACACAGAGAGTAGTCGTCAACAGAGTAAAGTCCGAGGCAGCTACGGTGAAAAGCTCTGTTCCACAAGGCACAGTACTCGCTCCCATCTTTTTCCTCATCCTCATATCCGACATAGACAAGGATGTCAGCCACAGCACCGTGTCTTCCTTTGCAGATGACACCCGAGTCTGCATGACAGTGTCTTCCATTGCAGACACTGCAAGGCTCCAGGCGGACATCAACCGAATCTTTCAGTGGGCTGCAGAAAACAATATGAAGTTCAACGATGAGAAATTTCAATTACTCAGATATGGTAAACACGAGGAAATTAAATTTTCATCAGAGTACAAAACAAATTCTGGCCACAAAATAGAGCGAAACACCAACGTCAAAGACCTGGGAGTGATCATGTCGGAGGATCTCACCTTCAAGGACCATAACATTGTATCAATCGCATCTGCTAGAAAAATGACAGGATGGATAATGAGAACCTTCAAAACTAGGGAGGCCAAGCCCATGATGACACTCTTCAGGTCACTTGTTCTATCTAGGCTGGAATATTGCTGGTATAAACCTTGGTAATAAATACCGACAAGTTGGTTTAGAAAGACACGTAAGCAAACACTATAACATATTTATTAGAAAACGTTTCGGTCCTGGGACCTTGATCAGTTAGAAGTGATCAAGGTCCCAGGACCGAAACGTTTTCTAATAAATATGTCATAGTGTTTGCTTACGTGGAATATTGCTGCACACTAACAGCACCTTTCAAGGCAGGTGAAATTGCTGACCTAGAAAATGTACAGAGAACCTTCACTGCGCGCATAACGGAGATAAAACACCTCAATTACTGGGAGCGCTTGAGGTTCCTGAACCCGTATTCCCTGGAATGCAGGCGGGAGAGACACATGATTATATACAACTGGAAAATCCTAGAGGGACTAGTACCGAACTTGCACACGAAAATCACTCACTACGAAAGCAAAAGACTTAGCAGACAATGCAACATCCCCCCAGTGAAAAGCAAGGGTGTCACTAGCACGTTAAGAGACCATACAATAAGTGTCAGGGGCCCGAGACTGTTCAACTGCCTCCCAGCATACATAAGGGGAATTACCAACAGACCCCTGGCAGTCTTCAAGCTGGCACTGGGCAAGCACCTAAAGTCGGTTCCTGACCAGCCGGGCTGTGGCTCGTACGTTGGTTTGCGTGCAGCCAGCAGTAACAGCCTGGTTGACCAGGCTCTGATCCACCAGGAGGCCTGGTCACAGACTGGGCCGCGGGGGCGTTGACCCCCGGAACTCTCTCCAGGTAAACTCCAGTGTTGTGGGAGCTCCCGGCACACTGGTTAAAGACGAACAGTTCTTGGGATCTAAGAAAACAGTTTTCTCCAGTAGTATGATAACGCGATTCGTAACGCCATCGGTCGCTTCATGAACTGCCTCTTCGGAGGATGAATATTTCTCCTGTCATAAGGAAAACGGGTGGTCCTTCTGAAGGTACAGCAATATTGTGACTCGCCAGAAAATTGTAGTGATTTTATGGCAGCCTCGCAAAGCCAGTAAACATTATCTGCTTTACCCTCTTTCAGCCTGCCCACTGCCTCATCCACTTCCTTCATACTCTCTTCGGGCATTTTCTTCCCAACAGATTAAATTCCTTCCTGACACATGCAAGAAATCACCGCCTCCCTGTTATCCTCTTTGCCAGCTCAAAAATATTCACTTCATCTAGTCAATACTTTATCTTTATTATGTACCCCATACCCATCCTGTGGGCGGTAGTCAAAAGATTACAGATATACATAATGGGTCCCCCTGTAATCTTTTGACTACTGCCCACAGGATAGGTATGGGCAATACGTCTACCTTTTTTTCCAATACCTCACCACTCTTTACTAATAAGTCTATTTACTTTCTAGGCTCTCCCTTATTTATATTTAATAATAATAATAATAATAATAATAATAATAATAATAATAATAATAATAATAATAATAATAATCTTTATATCTTCAAGTACATGTACAAGGTATACAGGCCTAGCTGACATCATTGACATACTACTATATAGAAAGCCCCTTGTTATGCTGAGCATTTAGGGCAAATTAAGTCAGTTTTGTCCCAGGATGCGACCCACACCAGTCGACTAACACCCAGGTACCCATTTTACTGATGGGTGAACATAGACAAGTGTCTTAAGGAAACACGTTCTAATATTTCCACCCGCAATGGGGATCGATCCCCGGACCTCAGTTTGTGAGCTGAATGCTAGCGCTGAGTATGAGCTGAGTGCTAGCGCTGATTGTGAGCTGAGTGCTAGTGCTGAGCGTGAGCTGAGTGCTAGCGCTGAGTGTGAGCTGAGTGCCAGTGTTGAGTGTGAGGTGAGTGCTAGTGCTGAGTGTTAGCGCTGAGCGTGAGCTGAGTGCTAGTGCTGAGTGTTAGCGCTGAGTGTGAGCTGAGTGCTAGTGCTGAGTGTTAGCACTGAGTGTGAGCTGAGTGTTAGTGCTGAGTGTTAGCGTTGAGTGTGAGCTGAGTGCTAGTGCTGAGTGTTAGCGCTGAGTGTGTGCTGAGTGCTAGTGCTACTGCTGAGTGTGAGCTGAGTGCTAGTGCACTCAGCTCACTCAGCAAAATTCACGAATTATGATTACCATTACCATTCATTACGACCACCTTTCATAATATGCTTCGTCTAATGAACTCTGTCATAGAAGATTAAGATTAAAGATTCCTTATTTCAGCATGATGGAATGTTCGTACGGAGGTGGGTGACATTTAGGTGTATATGCAGAAAATCCCTTAGTTTGCAGAGCATTTGGGGCAAAAGGACATGAAAATCAGTCCTTTGCTGGACGAAAGTGAGGTAATAAAGTTGATTAATTGCTGGAAGGACATAAAAAGGAGTCCTTTGCTGGATGAAAGTGGGTGAAGAAGATTAATGATGATGCTGAGTAAATTCCAGCAGTCGTAGCCATTATCAACATTGGCTCTGGTGGAGGTCTGGGCCAGATATTGACTCGTGGTTCACTTAGGCCTGAAAGTGGAACTGCTGGTTCAGTCACATCAAAGAGTCTGCAAAAGTACAAGATTGGCTTTCATCAGCCCTAATTGATTTAGTTTCCCTTACATTGGCCACTAATGTAAAGAAGAAAACAAGAATCGACTCAGTTATATTATCAGAAGCAGCCTAAACTCTAGAAATATCTCTTAACACTGTTAGGACTCAAAAAGAAATCTAGTTATAGTCCATATTTTCAAAATACTAGTTAATCTGTACAAATATAATCTCAAATTGGCTTCATATAGCAGTGATGACGTGTTCCACCTCTGCTGACACGACGCAAGTCGAATACCGGCCGAGGAATTGTATAAGCAAATCTCTTAACCTACTAACATCTATTATTTTCCTCAGACTACTAGTTGACAGCCCAAAGCTGTTATCCGTTTCTTCCTTGAAGTCATGTGCATGTGCCAGTCCATCAGTTCTATTATGCATTTGATGGCCAGTGTGAGAATCGACAAAAAGGTGCATGGGATATTACCCCATTCCAAACTACCATTCCTCCATTTCCCTCCAAAATTCTTCTTAAATCACAACCAAAGCTTCGCCTTGGAGTCAAACAGGATGCCTTAAGCTGTATTGATAACTTAGTCACACAGTACACGCTTTCACAAATTATTTACGTTGATGGTGATGTTCACCAATCCACTGGTGCAGCTGGTAGTGCTGTTGTTGTCATACAGAGTGATGGCTCTCATAAAGAAATTGGAGCACGCATCAATAACTGGGCCTCTACCCTTCAAACAGAACTGTTTACCATACTCCTAGCACTCAAATGCGTCCATGTATCTAAGCTTGACTCACAAAATCGTAATGACACGATTGCAAACATTAAGTATAAATTGTGGCACGCTTGTATCAGAAGCCAGACACAGGTATGGTAAGATTGTGGACAGTGGAATCAGAGTGCACATACTGTGCATTCTATCTCACATTGATCTTCAGATGCATGATAGAACTGATGAATTGCCTGTGTTATACTCTTTCAAAGAGGGAGTAGAGCACAGTCTTGGGTTGTCGGTTATCAGTTTGAGAACAATAATACGAAAAGAACTTTACTCAACTTTACTGACTTAAGACACCAGTCAGTCCATCTATCATCATTCTATCATGCAGGAGGAGCCACATGTCTATTACCTGGAGTTTACCTGGAGAGAGTTTCGGGGGTCAACGCCCCCGCGGCCCGGTCTGTGACCAGGCCTCCTGGTGGATCAGCGCCTGATCAACCAGGCTGTTGCTGCTGGCTGCACGCAAACCAACGTACGAGCCACAGCCCGGCTGATCAGGAACTGACTTTAGGTGCTTGTCCAGTGCCAGCTTGAAGACTGCCAGGGGTCTGTTGGTAATCCCCCTTATGTGTGCTGGGAGGCAGTTGAACAGTCTCGGTCCCCTGACACTTATTGTATGGTCTCTTAACGTGCTAGTGACACCCCTGCTTTTCATTGGGGGGATGGTGCATCGTCTGCCAAGTCTTTTGCTTTCGTAGTGAGTGATTTTCGTGTGCAAGTTCGGTACTAGTCCCTCTAGGATTTTCCAGGTGTATATAATCATGTATCTCTCCCTCCTGCGTTCCAGGGAATACAGGTTTAGAAACCTCAAGCGCTCCCAGTAATTGAGGTGTTTTATCTCCGTTATGCGCGCCGTGAAAGTTCTCTGTACATTTTCTAGGTCGGCAATTTCACCTGCCTTGAAAGGTGCTGTTAGAGTGCAGCAATATTCCAGCCTAGATAGAACAAGTGACTCTTGGATGTCACTACCGCCCGGCTCCGGCTGGGTTACAAGTATCTTTGGCAGGTTAAATCACCACCACCAGATGTAGACCAAACGACATGTAAACTTTGCCAGATGGACTATTGTCACACCCTGCGTCATTATGTACTGGAGTGCGTCACATCCTGTGTCATTATGTGCTGGAGTGCGTCACATCCTGCGTCATTATGTACTGGAGTGCGTCACACCCTGTGTCATTATGTACTGGAGTGCGTTACACCCTGCTTCAGTATGTACTGGAGTGCCTCACACCCTGCGTCATTATGTACTGGAGTGCGATAAAATTAATGAATTCAGAGACAATTCACTCAGAAATGTTCAAGAAATGGCAAAGTATTTTATCCACAGTGGTAAATTACAAACCATTCTGGAAAAATACCCTGACTTTGCTCACTGTAAATAAAGCATTACCACGTGTGTGTGTGCGTGCGTGCGTGTGTGTGTGTGTGTGTGTGTATGTGCGCTCGCTCGTGTGAGTGTGTGACCCACTTAATATTTGTCCTTATAACTCGTTACAGTTGTGACCAGGTGTGGACGTGTGAATGACTCATTACTTTGTAATTTGTTCATGTTTGTAACCATGTATAGACGTGTAGATGATTTATTGCCTTTGTAACTTGCCATGATTGTGACCAGATCTAACTTTGGGGTCCCAGTCCCTGGAGCCATTACATACCTCTGTAATCTTCTGACTACCCCCCACAGGATGGGTATGGCGTGCATAATAAACATATTAAACTAAACTAACTAAAGGTGTACTCTTAATCCTTCAGCGTTAATTATTTCATGCTTGTCTGGGTTCCGACACGAGCATGTTATAATTGATACTCATGGAGTTAAGTGGATTTATCGATGATACTGAATCGTTAAAAATTGAGGTAGCCAACTTTAGGTACATGGACACATTTGAGGGCAAGGTTAGGTAAAGTTTGTTAGGAAGCAGGACAAGTGTTTCCTAACGCGGGTCGTAGTCATATGATGACCAGCAGCTGGAGCTTTTGGTCATCTGACCGAGGCCTTCCACTGGCTTACCAGTCCATCCCTTTAAAAGGTATGGTTATAATTACAGCCATTAGATTATTATTATTATTATTATTATTATTATTATTATTATTATTATTATTATTATTATTATTATTTGAGTGCAAGGAGTATAATAAACAGATCATTTTGAAGGTTGGAAGTCTAATTATTGATACGTGATCCAATTTCTATGTAGCAGCCATCGTTCTGTACAACAACACACGCTGGCATCATGCACCTCTTCTATAGCTCTGGTTGATGCATCCCTTCTTATGCCTCTATATTAGGCTGATAAAACCTGCTGTGTGGGCAAAGCGTCTCTCTATTAAAGATAACGAGGTTTAGCAGTATCTTACTCATCGACGCTACAATTTGCGTTAGTGGACTGGACAGAGGTATTAACATTTAATTTGTGGAAGAGAATGCTGTGCGATTAAAGCATCAATATAAATTAAGGCACCATACTTAGCTTTATAACGAGGCCTTGATTGTGATCTAGCTGAGTTTTTTGAAGAAAAGTGAGCGCTAGAGATTTGCAAGAGGTAATTTCCCATGATACAGGGAGATGAGTCACCTTTACTTGACATAGATATCAGATACATACCTTATTCATTCTGATGTCATATTCAGCATTCATGAGCCATTTGAGGGAGTTCTCACTTGTAGTAAAGGTTTGTAAAGGTGTTCTGTGCAGCGGTTTGGATAGATTTGCCTGATCATATTAACACCAGTGAGGACACGTATTTTTAGTAACTCGATCTCTGGTGCTTGGGATATTAAGTTATTTCTACATGTTTAACATTTTAGTGGCACATGGACGCCCTAGGACTCTCATCTCTTTGTTCTGTATTTTTTCAATTCCTCCAAACTTTCTGATATAAGAGCAAATAGAGAAAAGAATCTCACTCTACCTCAGTACTGCCTGATGATCTGAAAAAGCTGCCACGGTGCGTACAGAACTCACCCTCACAGACTTTTTAACATAAATTCTGTCCAATCTGACCCCATAATCCTTCCGGCATAGTTAGCTAGTTATCTGATGTAAACAATGTGTATTCCTTCCCACTACTCTTACATTAGCTCCATATCTGGGGTTAAATGCAGTCACAGCTCTAAAGGCTGTCAGCTCTTCGTTGTACTGGCGACAAAGTGACCCTATGATTCTTTCGTTGGCACGACTGATCCTATGATAACTCGTGCAGTGGCACCTCTGGCCCTATGATGACTCATTTAATGGCACCTCTGGCCTTATGATGACTTATTCAGTGGTAATGTTAGCTTTATGGCGTGGGAGGGGGCATAGGGCCTAGGAAGCAGACAAGAGTGTTCATCACTGATGTATATGGAAGCTATCACTAAGAACTCGATCAAACAGGAAGGTGTCTAGAGGCTAAGATAAAGGAAGAAAAGAATCCTAAGTAGGTTTGCAAGCAGCAACAACAGCATTTCAAAGGTTTACCCCTCAAGAGAGGGTGCCCTGATGCGGTAAGAATCTCTTGTCCCTCTCTGTCTCTCCCTGACTCGAACCTGATTACTTCTCATTCCCCCAGGCATTGTATGACTCCTATGGGTTTAGCACTCCCCATAAATGTAATAATAACGTTATTAAGAAGAAGAATTGACAGTGGAAATTTAAATCCATACATCGTCTGTGGAACTGGAGATAATCGAGTTTGATCCGAGGAAAGGAGGGTAGCTCCAGTTCCTTGAATCAAGATCCCTTCGCCAACATCAAAAGAATTATATTTTCCTACGAAGGACGTATTCCGCACAATATAATCGTCACCCCTCACACTGTCCTCTCTCCTAGACCCTTGTTGTTGTTCTTGATTCGCCGGTACTCTCCCGGCCCGGGTCTTATCCAGATGGTGACCCGACCTTGATTCCCTGTCTTGGGAGTGTCTCCCATGGGAGGAGGTACAAGTACCTCCTTAGCTTCGGGACCAACTGTCCCCAGGCCTAGCCCCATTCCCCACCCTCACGGGGCTCGTAAGGAGAAGTTAGGCCTTTGGTTTGCCATCTGCCCCGCCCCAGGAGAGCTCGTGGGACTGGCAGACCCGTGAGTTGTAGGTGGTAGCAAGCTCTGGCTCGGGCACCATCCCTGCCCTAGGAGGGCTCGTGGGAGTGGTGTCTCTCAGACGCGCTGTTTCCTCAGCCAATACCTGTTTTACTGCGTATGTAAAAAAAATATAACTTCTATAGAAAATATTTAATGTTTTACAATTTATTATTTACATATTTACAGTAATTTACTAGGAAAATACTTTTTGATATATTCTTATATTTAATTATATGCATGGTTTGTAATATACATAGGATATATACACCGTGAGGTGTATATATATGTTTCTTAGTGTATATACTCTTGAGAGTTGACTTGAATTTCTACGTTAGAGATGAAAGTATACTTGACTAGTGGCGAACAGGTGACATGCAGTCTTAATGACCCTAGTGTAGTTGATAGTCTCTAAACTCTAATACGCCGGTCACAGTTACCTTGGAGAAGGTGCGGGATGAGGCTTACGTCTGTAATAAATTACACTGCTCGTTGGTTAATGGGTTTTATAGCCTATCGCGTATATAACTTTTTCTCACCAGACAAGAGTAATTCCTAAGAGAGGGATTGAAGAAATTCTCAGCGCATACATACTGGGAGACATACAACACTGAAAGATAAACTATACTTAAATACAGACCTAAAATATTTTTTAAAGGCAGCTACAAAACAGCAAGCGCTGAGTTATTATACCGCATATATTTCCCAACAATAATGATCCTTATGGCAATAAATGAAGTTATCCTTTTAGATTAATACTAAATTATGTTATCCAGTACATTATTATCATTATAATAATAAAAAAGAAGCGCTAAACCAGTTATCCAGTGCATTTCTTTATGTAGGTGGCGCATTTGTCAACTGAAAAGTTCAAATATATGGAATTATTGTTGAGATTTACTCGTTTAAACATTTTGAAAAAATCGCTACACATAAAAAAGAATCGAAACATTGCAATAAAAATCAGAGATGTTTAATGATGGATATTTTATATATTTGTCATGAACAAGCTTACGAGACTAGATAAATGCCCTCAATCTACTATAGCATGTGAAAATATTTTTATAGCCTTCCTCTTCGCCCAATAGGCTTACCTATACTCTCATAGTCACAACTTCTCATGTGATCTGTGCCACAGGAAATCATCTGGGAATTTAGATCGCCGTGCATGTGTTATAGGTGAACTCGTGGCAGCAGGGGCTTGGGGGTCCCTATCAGCATGAATTATAGGTGAACCACTCGGTATGAGGTCTTGGTGGTCCCTATCAGCATGAATTATAGGTGAACCACTCGGTATGGGGTCTTGGTGGTCCCTATCAACATGAATTATAGGTGAACCACTCGGTATGGGGTCTTGGTGATCCCGGTCAGCATGAATTATAGGTGAACAACTCGGTATTGGGTCTTGGTGATCCCTGTCAGCATGAATTATAGGTGAACCTCTAGATATGGGGTCCCGGCGGTCCGTATCAGCATGCATTTGGTGCTGAGACATCAGTTTGTGTTGGCAAGCATGTCTATCGCTGTTGAACCGTTGATCTTTCTGGCCTGACTCACTGTGTGATAAGTTGCTGAAGACAGACAGACCATCGACATCTTTGATAGCAGAGTCTTTAGATTCAGATACGTTATACTGAAGAATCTCCTGGGAAGGAGAAGGAAACTGTGACCCAGACGAAGGTGATGTGAGTGCAGGAGAGTGTTTTCCAGTGTTAGATGAGAGGGCTGGTTTAGACTTAATAGATGGAGACTGATGCTGGCTAAATTTAGGAGAAGGCAATGGAGGGCGATGATGTCGTCTGGGTGGAGTGGGTGGAGAGCGATGCTGGCTTTTAGGGACCGGTGGAGGACGATGTTGTATCCTCAGTAGTGAGTCGACTGGTGAGTTGTATTGACTGGGATTAGGTGAACTGGGTGGAGGGAAGCGCTGCGTGCTTGTTGCTGAGTTAGGTGGCAGGGGGTGTGTTTGTGTTGTGCTAGGTGAATGTGCTGGTATTGTGTGTCTCTGGCTCCGTTGTGGTGAAGGTGGTAGGTGATCCTGAGGTTTTGATAGTAGGTGGCCCTGAGATTTTGTTGGTATATGGTCCTGAGGTCTTGTTGGTAGGTGGTCCTGAGGTCTTGTTGGTAGGTGGCCCCGAGGGGTTATTGGCACGTCAGGCTTGTGCTGCCAGTGCTGGGTGTTCCTGGGTGAATCGGGTGGCAGATTATGACGTTGTTCGCTTATTGATGAACTGAATAGAAGCTTTCGGAATTGTGCTCTGCTTGAAGAGGTGGATGGCTGAGACCGCTGTGCTCCTCTTGGAGAGGATGGCGCTTTTCTACGCTGTCCTCTTGTTGACATATTGTGTGACGCTTGGTGTTTTTGGGCTTGGGTTGGTAAGGCAGGCAGAACACGGTACTGACCCCTTGTTTGTGAAACAGATTGCGACTTGCATTTCTGAGCCTTGGTTGGTGAAAGGAAACAAAGATTTTGCGGGTCAGTCTTGATTGGTCTTGCATGTTGTAAATGTTGTAATTCTGCACTGGTTAGCGAGTTTACCCGTTGATGCCGAAGACTTACATTTGTGGTAGTGGTTAATGTTTTGTTATGTAATGGAATATCTTGTTGCTGCCGATTAACTAGATGTTCTGGTACATATGGTTCCTTATTGTTTGAACTTGAGATTGGATCTGATTCTGTAAAGAAATTATAAAAATTATTGTTAGAACAAGACTAAGTATTCTGTAAAAATAGGTACTGCAAGAAGACGGAGATAACAGTTTCGTTTATATACTGGTTTATTAGTTCAACAATATATGTTAGATTCAATTAACAATGAGTACAAATGTTGTACATGTTTCTTATTAGTGAACTTGTCGGTTTTATGTAACTTTAAACTAATTATAAAGATGAAATTTACAAAATGCTTTCTCAGATTTGTGAAAATAATTTTAAATTTAGTAGACAAGAAACCACCTCACCTTTTGAGTTACAAGAGTCTTGATGGTTTTTGTATTGATGCTGATAATGAGGAGAGTTGGGTTGTGTTGACTGTGTAAACCGAATTTGAGTTGCAGTGTCTGTGAGGGTCCTTGATAACCTATCCTGCTGTGTCTGCTGCTGAGATTCATCATGCCGCTGATGTTGCAACTCATCTCTGATTTGGTGTACATATGACAAAACATTGTGGTCATCAGGGTCGAGGCAATGTCTCTGCTGTTTTCCTGACAATGAAGACGAGATGACGTTGTCGTCGCTAAATATAGCAGCGTCACTGCCATCATGCGAGGATTCAGACATCTGATCCTTGTCTCGGTACGAGCTTTCTTTAGGCTTTGGGATGAGCGAACAAGTCTCTGGACTACCTGATTTGCTCCCTTCTCTTCCCTTTCCACGCGGTTGATTACGTAAAAAGACAGAATCATTTTGTGTAAATTTTTTCTTCGTGTAAATTTTACCATTGTGGGGTATTTTGCCATTGCATTTAAGGGTTCTGTTCCACTTGATGCCACTTGTAGTGCACTTTGTGGCACTGGGTATCTGGGATGCTGTTTGACAACTGGGTGGAGGTGGGCAGGCTGAGTTGATGCCCTCACTGACCTTGTTCTGAAGATCAGCCTGTAATAATCGTACCTCTTCGTTATTATTATTATTATTATTATTATTATTATTATTATTATTATTATTATATTCTTATCGCTATAACCATATAATAATGAGACAATTAGAATGTCACCAGGAGGCCTGGTCACAGACCGGGCCGCGGGGGCGTTGACCCCCGGAACTCTCTCCAGGTAAACTCCAGGTAAACCTCTTTAAAAATTGTGAGGGGTTCTTGATCCGAGGAATGGGATCCACCTTAACCCTTCCTTGGACCAATCCTGATTAGCTCCCAATTCCTCAAGTGGTGTAATGACCACTTACGGGTTTAGCGCTTCCCTCTGAGTATCATAATAAACTAAGGACTGAATTTATTATTTCGGTGCTCAGGTTTATTAATGGGAACTTTCCTGTTTTATTTTATTACCCTGAGTGAGGCAATATAATATTTCCTTGGATGAATAAGTTTTATAATACGTTTGATGAAATAACTCATAGCTAATTCATAATCTGGTAACTAAAGGGTCCATACTAGGTCATTTAGACGATATTTCGGCCAATCCTGGACAATTTAGACGACGTTTCGCCCCACCTTGGACCATTATCATAGTTTACAGATGACACACTGATGTTGTGGGTTGTTGAAGGAGTTTGAAAGATGTGCGTAAGAAGGTAGTTATATTAAATGTAGGAAGGACCAAGGTGATAAGAATGTGGAGTAGAGATAGTGGAAGAGCGGAGGTGGAGTGCCAGAAAAAAAAAAAAAGATTCGATATGTCGGCTGATAAGTCAATTAAGGGATTAGATAATTTACACATTAAAAGCTGGACGAGAGAGCACTAGGACGTTGGTTAGAATAAACAATTAAAGTGACAAGTCCTCAGTGAGCTAACACAACTACCTGACTAGCTTGTGCTACTAGGTCAGATGCCGTGCTAATTCCTTAAGTGAATGTGACCTGACCTGACAAGGTTGGGGCATTGGCTTAAGCCGGTAGGAGACTTGGACCTGCCTCGCATGGACCAGTAGGCCTGCTGTAGTGTTCCTTCTTTCTTATGTTCTTATGCTCAGTCGCTCGACAGCCAATTCATCGAGAGGGGAAGGAATCTCCAAGCGAACAACACGTATGATAATGGAACACCTGACACATGAAAGGCAGTCATAGTGAGAAAGATGAAAAGACATTCTCACTCTTTGTGTAGAGTTCTGCACAGAGTAAAACGTTTCCCCAAGTGAAGCTTATTCTGCAATGTGAGTTTTTCCTTCCCTATCGTCTCCAGTATGTCATATGGATGAAAGAGAGGAAACGCTGGGCTGGGGAGTGATAATGTACTACCATAAGGATCACCTCTCTCACACATCCTGCTCTTCATCTATGCTCATAACAAGCTTTTTTTAAAAAAGACTATCTCTGACATTTCGATGCAAAGCTCATGAAAGAAAAGGGAAGAAAATGAAAAAAAAAGCTACGAGAAGACAGAAAGAACATTAAAATGGTATAAAATACCGACAGATTGTTAGGTAAGACACATATGCAACAGTTAGGTATCTTTATTTTGAAACGTTTCGCCTACACAGTAGGCTTCTTCAGTCGAGTACAGAAAAGTTGATAGAAGCAGAAGATACTTGGAGACGATGTAATCAGTCCATCACCCTTAAAGTTTTGAGGTGGTCAGTCCCTCAGTCTGGAGAAGAGCATTGTTCCGTTGTCTGAAACAATATGAAGTTGAAGTGACAGAATCGGGCCTTATATAGTGCCAGGAGGTGAGACGTAGGTTGATTTGGGAGGGCAGGTCCTTCTCAAACTCAGCCGTTCTCACTAGTAGAGGTTGTCGAAGTAGATGGTCTGTACCAAGATACCCTTGTGTTGCAGTGTCTGACAGAATGAACATTAAAATGGTATAAAATACCGACAGATTGTTAGGTAAGACACATATGCAACAGTTAGGTATCTTTATTTTGAAACGTTTCGCCTACACAGTAGGCTTCTTCAGTCGAGTACAGAAAAGTTGATAGAAGCAGAAGATACTTGGAGACGATGTAATCAGTCCATACAACCTGTCGGTATTGTATACCATTTTGATGTTCATCTTGTCAGACACTGCAACACAAGGGTATCTTGGTACAGACCATCTACTTCGACAACCTCTACTAGTGAGAACGGCTGAGGTTGAGAAGGACCTGCCCTCCCAAATCAACCTACGTCTCACCTCCTGGCACTATATAAGGCCCGATTCTGTCACTTCAACTTCATATTGTTTCAGACAACGGAACAATGCTCTTCTCCAGACTGAGGGACTGACCACCTCAAAACTTTAAGGGTGATGGACTGATTACATCGTCTCCAAGTATCTTCTGCTTCTATCAACTTTTCTGTACTCGACTGAAGAAGCCTGTGTAGGCGAAACGTTTCAAAATAAAGATACCTAACTGTTGCATATGTGTCTTACCTAACAATCTGTCGGTATTTTATACCATTTTAATGTTCATTCTGTCAGACACTGCAACACAAGGGTATCTTGGTACAGACCATCTACTTCGACAACCTCTACTAGTGAGAACGGCTGAGTTTGAGAAGGACCTGCCCTCCCAAATCAACCTACGTCTCACCTCCTGGCACTATATAAGGCCCGATTCTGTCACTTCAACTTCATATTGTTTCAGACAACGGAACAATGCTCTTCTCCAGACTGAGGGACTGACCACCTCAAAACTTTAAGGGTGATGGACTGATTACATCGTCTCCAAGTATCTTCTGCTTCTATCAACTTTTCTGTACTCGACTGAAGAAGCCTACTGTGTAGGCGAAACGTTTCAAAATAAAGATACCTAACTGTTGCATATGTGTCTTACCTAACAATCTGTCGGTATTTTATACCATTTTAATGTTCATTCTGTCAGACACTGCAACACAAGGGTATCTTGGTACAGACCATCTACTTCGACAACCTCTACTAGTGAGAACGGCTGAGTTTGAGAAGGACCTGCCCTCCCAAATCAACCTACGTCTCACCTCCTGGCACTATATAAGGCCCGATTCTGTCACTTCAACTTCATATTGTTTCAGACAACGGAACAATGCTCTTCTCCAGACTGAGGGACTGACCACCTCAAAACTTTAAGGGTGATGGACTGATTACATCGTCTCCAAGTATCTTCTGCTTCTATCAACTTTTCTGTACTCGACTGAAGAAGCCTACTGTGTAGGCGAAACGTTTCAAAATAAAGATACCTAACTGTTGCATATGTGTCTTACCTAACAGAAGACAGAAAGGCTGCTTTTGAAAATGGACAAATTTATTGCTCTTCCAGTTCAACCTTAATTAAAAAGTGCAAGTGTTGTTAATGCTACAGATGCAGTATCTCAGCCTCGTAATCAACGTCAGTATATCACTTAAGAATGTCAAATGACTGTGATAGCACAAATAGATACTACTATCAGAAAAAAAATCGTCTAAGTGGCTATCCAGTAACTTCCTTATTGCCTTAATCTTTTGCAATATTTCAGTTTACCTAAATTTCGTTAAAGACTCTGGGTTTTAATTAAACAAAAATTTGCTCAAACTGCAGTTGTTTTAATCAGAACAATTAAAATTTCATAACAAGGCACGAAGCAATACTAAAATGTGCACTAATTTACCTGAGAATCTCTAGCAGTTTTCTGGTCATGTGTGATGTGCGACATATGGATGTGATGGTGGTGGAGGTGATGGTGGTCAGGACTGCAGGTCATGGTACTGGCTGGAGACACAGGCGAGGTCATCTTCATGGACGACGAGGCTGTACCAGGGAAAACAAGGTCTCTATATCTCGTAAGCACTCTACTGGTAATCTAACCAGGTGCTAATGTTCAGTGTTGATAGATGCGTTCATTGCATCTATTATTTGGAGGAATATTTAAATTAATATGTTACAGTCATGGCAGGAGGTGAGATGTTAGGGAAACGTCGAGACTGAGGCAATGGATACCTTGACCCCTTCACTAATGACAACCGTTTCGCCCACACAGTGGGTTGTATCAAGTCAGTGATAAAAACCCACTGAGTGGGCGAAACGTCACCGCTAAGAAAGAAATTCGCTGTATATATATAAGTTGTCATTTACTGCACAATCACAGCTGAAACTTTACAAGAACTCAAGTTCTCCAACAAGGGCTCTTGTGTGTCCACACACTGCTTACCAACACTTTAATAAGAACTTGAACTCGTTGAGGCCACCACGAAATATAATGAAATTCATTCTCTCTCTCTCTCTCTCTCTCTCTCTCTCTCTCTCTCTCTCTCTCTCTCTCTCTCTCTCTCTCTCCTCTGCTAGCTCATACAGAATCTCTTACATCTACAAGAGTTTCTCCTCCTCTTGTGCAGCTGCAAGAAGCAGACAATGAGTGCCACATTGAGCACCAGCAGTGCCAACGCTGCCACAACAATAACCAACAGCAGGAGACTAGTTATGCTCCGATTACCACTGTTCTCCGCCTCTGACGTAGCTCCTGCCGATGAAATACACGTCTTACAAGATTGGTGGATGAATTTGATAGGGTGTGCAAAAGAAGAAAATTAAAAGTGAATACAGGAAAGAGTAAGGTTATGAGGATAACAAAAAGATTAGGTGATGAAAGATTGGATATCAGATTGGAGGGAGAGAGTATGGAGGAGGTGAATGTATTCAGATATTTGGGAGTGGACGTGTCAGCGGATGGGTCTATGAAAGATGAGGTGAATCATAGAAATGATGAGGGGAAAAGGGTGAGTGGTGCACTTAGGAGTCTGTGAAGACAAAGAACTTTGTCTTTGGAGGCAAAGAGGGGAATGTATGAGAGTATAGTTTTACCAACATTCTTATATGGGTGTGAAGCATGGGTGATGAATGTTGCAGCGAGGAGAAGGCTGGAGGCAGTGGAGATGTCATGTCTGAGGGCAATGTGTGGTGTGAATATAATGCAGAGAATTCGTAGTTTGGAAGTTAGGAGGAGGTGCGGGGTTACCAAAACTGTTGTCCAGAGGGCTGAGGAAGGGTTGTTGAGGTGGTTCGGACATGTAGAGAGAATGGAGCGAAACAGAGTGACTTCAAGAGTGTATCAGTCTGTAGTGGAAGGAAGGCGGGGTAGGGGTCGGCCTAGGAAAGGTTGGAGGGAGGGGGTAAAGGAGGTTTTGTGTGCGAGGGGCTTGGACTTCCAGCAGGTATGCGTGAGCGTGTTTGATAGGAGTGAATGGAGACAAATGGTTTTTAATACTTGACGTGCTGTTGGAGTGTGAGCAAAGTAACATTTATGAAGGGGTTCAGGGAAACCGGCAGGCCGGACTTGAGTCCTGGAGATGGGAAGTACAGTGCCTGCACTCTGAAGGAGGGGTGTTAATGTTGCAGTTTAAAAACTGTAGTGTAAAGCACCCTTCTGGCAAGACAATGATGGAGTGAATGATGGTGAAAGTTTTTCTTTTTCGGGCCACCCTGCCTTGGTGGGAATCGGCCAGTGTGATAATAAATAATAAAAATATATGAGATTACAGTAAATAGGTGATATCACAATATACAAAACAACCACTGTGAAAAAAAATAATGAAATTGCAAGCAATTTCGTGATTTCTCACATTATCAAGGACCTGTAACAATAATAGGATATATAAAGCCGACAGTACACCCGTCCCATTATGATGTGGGTGGGATGATCAAGGACTTGTCATAGCTTAAATTCTTCCCAAATGTTATTAATTATAAATGAATCTAATTTGTATAATCCTAAACTAATATTCATATTAAAATCAAAACTATTTTTGATGAAGCTTGATTCAATTATATTACTCTCAACCATAGACCTTCTTGGAATTTTACTTAGAACAGATCGACCAATTTGAATAAATTGCATTACAGCGGCGCATATTTGTAATGAATTTAAAATGAAGATGACTAGACGTCAGTATAACCTTATTACAGCATGTAAGAGGCGTCTTCAATTTTGTATTGAGAGTAAAGGTGACTGACCGAGAGTGGTTACGGGGATGGGTGGAGTTGTGTAGTCTGAGTATCCACGATCATTTCTGGCTTGTATGCTGAAGGTGTATTGTGTACCCGGTGTCAGGCCTCCCACCGTGGCACCTGTGGCACTGCCTTCAATGTCTTCGTACTAGGAGAGATGAGATCTATTATACTAGTAAAAATGATAATGTCTATAATACAACTGTTGCTGCTGGCGGAATTGTGATATAAGTCAAGGATTATTATTATTATTATTATTATCATTACTAAGAATGTTTACCAGCGTGAAAGGTTACAAGTACAGGTTTATGCCATGAAACATACAGTGGTTACAGTGCCCTCACCTGGTAGCTGAGTGTAGTATCAGTGCTGTATCTTACAGTGAAAGCCTCCGGCTTCCCACCATCAAAGCTGGGTGACCATCCCAGTACTACTGATACGTTACTCACGTTCACTATCTGCTGTGACACATATGAACCCATATACGAGCGGTAAAGGAATACAGAGATACGTGTACTTTAACAGAGAACGAACTGTATTCTACAAGAACCAAAGCCAAAAATTATATTCATTGGTTAAAATCTTGCATTTTTTTTTTTAATAAATTACTCAAGTCTTGGACTGAATGGTCCAAAACGGATCTTAATATGTCATCTAAATGGTCCATGATGGAACGAAATTCTTATAGATGGTGCACAATGGATCGAAAGGCTTCTAAAGCTTTATCCTCAATTTGTTGCTTAGTTTGAACAATTTCAGCCACGATATTGCAACTTGAAGTCATAATATAGAAAAAATCCATATCACACTTGCCCTCTCTCTCTCTCTATTTCTCTCTCTCTCTCTCTCTCTCTCTCTCTGTGTGGGAGCCTTCCCGGAGGATAGAAGTCACAAGCATAACGATCACCAGATACAGGGAGATACTCACAGTGAGGTTGGTGGGGGGGTGAGGGCGTGTGGGCGGGTTGAGTGTGAGCCCAATGGAGGCTGAACCTAGACCATTAGAGGCCCAGCAGTGGTAAGTTCCGTAATCTTCAGCAGTGACCTGCAGTATCTCCAGCGCTGACACCCACAGCACCAAACCGTCCACCAGCTGCCACGTACATACACATATTTATACACATTTTTCTCATGAGAAATATATTCGTCTTTTCAAGGCATGTTAGGCTCTACGAAGAGCTGTCATGTTACGTGACGTGTAGAGCTTTGTCATGTTACGTGACGTGTAGAGCTTTGTCATGTTACGTGACGTGTAGAGCTTTGTCATGTTACGTGACGTGTAGAGCTTTGTCATGTTACGTGACGTGCAAAGTTAAGTGTGTGGTGCCAAGTAGGAGAGAGGGGGGGAAGAGAGAGTTTGGTGTAGGAGAAGGGGAATCTACTTTGGTGGGGGAAAGGGTGGACAACACTATTGTTGGGGAAATATTTAACGAGGAAGGAAGGATTGGTAGAGGAAAGACATATTAAGGGTTTTGCCTGAAGCTAATCAAAATATTCTCTCTGGAAAAAAAAACTCTGAATCTCACATTTAAATTTCACATTTGGGAGGAACTTCGAATACAATAATTCCACTGAACATATATGAGTCCTGGCCTCAGGTACGTCACGTTCACTCACCTCTGGTTTATAGACTGAGTATTTTTCATTGTTTTGAATGACGCGTGTCTCATCATCTTTAGTCCAGGTGAAGGTCGGTGGCGGGGCAGCTCTTACATGACAGACAAGACGTGCCCTCCTGCCCAGGTCTACCCATGATCCACGCGTGGCTGTACCCCCAGCCAGGGACACTGCCTCTGGTAAACAATACATTAATGACTTAAAAATCCAAGCAACATAACGATTACCTTGTATACTACATGTTGCCCGCAATACAGGAACGTGGAGTGAGTGACTTTGTACGGAAGCATCTTAATATAACTTTAGACTAGAGGAGTAAATCTCTCTTAAAGTTAGTATAATCTTGGAATGGTATACAGTACCGATAAGTTGATGAGGCACATGTGCAACGTTTCGGCATCTTTGTTGTTGAAACATTTCGCCTGCGCAGCAGACTGTATCAGTCGAATATAGAAGCGATTACAGTACTGGCGACAATAGAAGTGTAGACGTAATTTTGAGGTGATTTAGGCTGAGGGGTTGATCGCTTCATAATTACTACCTCAGTGCTCAGTTTCACTTGTAATCAGAGAGGATCAACAATACCTTGCATACATATTTGTATATTTTAAGTATCTCAGTTAAGATGCTCCGCTGGTGCTGTTGCTAGATGCTCTTAATTCATGACACTGCATGTGTACATGCATGAGGATATCAATACGTGTATACAGTACATGGATGATAATATTAACTCATGTATACATGCATAAATACTGCATGTATACATGTATACATGCTGCATGTATACATGTATACCTGCTGCACGTATACAAGCGTGACAGTAATGTTTCTGTCTATAGACTGGGTAAGAATTAATTTTGTTTACATTATATGTTTTTTTTTTTGGCATATAAAACAATTTTTATTCATATAGACAAAAATTTTGATGATTTTTTTGCAGCCAAAATTAGTTAAAAGCAAGTGTTGAATTTTTTTGACTGGCAATCTTTTTTTTTTTTTTGGAAATCAAACTATACATATATGCATCTATCAGGACTAGCAGATCTATCAGGACTACCAGATCTATCAGGACTACCAGATCTATCAGGACTACCAGACCTATCAGGACTACCAGATCTATCAGGACTACCAGTTCTATCAGGACCACCAGATCTATCAGGACCACCAGATCTATCAGGACTACCAGATCTATCAGGACTACCAGATCTATCAGGACTACCAGATCTATCAGGACTACCAGATCTATCAGGACTACCAGATCTATCAGGACTACCAGATCTATCAGGACTACCAGATCTATCAGGACTACCAGATCTATCAGCACTACCAGATCTATCAGCACTACTAGCTCTATCAGCACTACCAAATCTATCAGGACTACCAGATCTATCAGGACTACCAGATCTATCAGGACTACCAGATCTATCAGGACTACCAGATCTATCAGGTCTACCAGATCTATTGGACTACCAGATCTATCAGGACTACCAGATCTATCAGGACCACCAGATCTATCAGGACCACCAGATCTATCAGGACTACCAGATCTATCAGGACTACCAGATCTATCAGGACTACCAGATCTATCAGCACTACCAGATCTATCAGGACTACCAGATCTATCAGGACCACCAGATCTATCAGGACCACCAGATCTATCAGGACTACCAGATCTATCAGGACTACCAGATCTATCAGGACTACCAGATCTATCAGCACTACCAGATCTATCAGCACTACCAAATCTATCAGGACTACCAAATCTATCAGGACTACCAGATCTATCAGGACTACCAGATCTATCAGGACTACCAGATCTATCAGGACTACCAGATCTATCAGGACTACCAGATCTATCAGGACCACCAGATCTATCAGGACTACCAGATCTATCAGGACTACCAGATCTATCAGGACTACCAGATCTATCAGCACTACCAGACCTATCAGCACTACCAGATCTATCAGCACTACCAAATCTATCAGGACTACCAGATCTATCAGCACTACCAGATCTATCAGCACTACCAGATCTATCAGCACTACCAGATCTATCAGCACTACCAGATCTATCAGGACTACCAGATCTATCAGCACTACCAGATCTATCAGCACTACCAGATCTATCAGGACTACCAGATCTATCAGGACTACCAGATCTATGAGCACTACCAGATCTATCAGCACTACCAAATCTATCAGGACTATCAGATCTATCAGCACTACCAGATCTATCAGCACTACCAGATCTATCAGCACTACCAATCTTTCAGGACTACCAGATCTATCAGCACTACCAGATCTATCAGGACTACCAGATCTATCAGCACTACCAGATCTATCAGCACTACCAGATCTATCAGCACTACCAGATCTATCAGGACTACCAGATCTATCAGGACTACCAGATCTATCAGCACTACCAGATCTATCAGGACTACCAGATCTATCAGCACTACCAGATCTATCAGGACTACCAGATCTATCAGGACTACCAGATCTATCAGCACTACCAAATCTATCAGGACTACCAGCTCTATCAGCACTACCAGATCTATCAGCACTACCAGATCTATCAGGACTACCAGATCTATGAGCACTACCAGATCTATCAGGACTACCAGATCTATCAGCACTACTAGATCTATCAGCACTACCAGATCTATCAGCACTACTACTATTGCCAGAACTATCGCTGCTAGTACTACTGTACAACTACAACCAAAACTGTCAGCACAACTACCAGCAGCAGCAGTACTCACGCCTGACAATAAGTTTGGTTGTGAGAGACTGTGGTGAGGCGAGGATGCTGGATGCCTGGCACTCATACACAGCACTGCTGTCACTGCCCACTGACCTCAGTGTCAGTAGTGCCACTCCAGTGCCTCTACTCACAGTCACATTCCTGCCAGAGAAAATGAGGTGGCAGTGAAGATGAGGTAATAAAGATGAAATGTATTATTATTATTATTATTATTATTATTATTATTATTATTATTATTATTATTATTATTATTATTATTATTATTATTATTACAGGGTTATTCTTTATTATTATTTTTATTAAATTCACGGGAAAAGGCTAAATCCGCGGGGGTTATTCAGCGCCTGGGAAATGTTTGATAATTGGGTTTGATCTGAAGGAGGGGGGAGGGTACCTCTAGCTCCTTGGATCAAGAGTCTGTCTTCAGCATTAGCGCACTCCCCTTGAAGGAGTGAAGAGACGAAGAAGAGACGTTGTTGCACGGGAGAAGAATGTTGCAGTGCAAGTGATTTAGACGCCACACACACGACGACAATTTATATACACGTCACACACGACAAGTGATTTAGACGTCACACACGACAACAAGTGGTTTAGACGTAACACATACGACAAGCCTCACCAAGACACTTGGGTGACATGTTTTTTTACACATGTTACCCCTGTTCAGCAAGCAGTAAATAGGCACTTGGGTGTTAGTCGACTGTTGTGGGTAGTATGTGGTGGTATGCCTTAGATAGGACTGGGCTTTGACATGGTGTTATAGGCCAAGGAAGCACTTGGAAATGGTGAGGTTTCTATGTACAGGCACTGCTGCTGGTGCTGCTTTTGATTAGTATTCGACTGCTGTGCTTGCTGCATCACTAAGTGCAGCAGTAACTTGGGAATGTGATGAGTTTCACAACGTGGGGACGGACTACCCATAACAACATTGCTGCCAACACCCAGTCAGCTCAAGACCACAACAGTTATTATAGATTCACTAAAGACTCGTAATTAGGAGACGAACCTTTTGACGACATTTTGGTTTGTCCTGGATCACTGTCATGTCACAACTGAGTCGAGAAAAATGGAAAAGGCCTAAAGACAATACGGTAGGGGGACGGGGGGGAAGAAGGTAGCTTTAGACCACATACTTTTCTTGTCCCGGTTGAGGCTTTACAAATGAAGGAGTTTGGTGAACTGTTCCAGCCACGGTATTGTGACTTTCAATCTTTATTGCTGTGGATTATCTCTTACCATGGCCAAGTTTGCCAGCTTCTCCAGTACCAGGACTAGGAAGTCACCTGGTACCAAGAATGTACAAGTCAAAAATTTAAAGAGAACACAAAAAGATGCAAGTAGCAAAAGAATGGGAAAACTCTTAACCAAAAGATTATTGGAAAGGTGGATAACAGAGAGCAGGTCATTAAGTCTAAAATGGAGATAAAGTGTACCCAGAGCGTATCGAAAATGAAGGAGGTGAAGAGTGTCTATCTGAATCATTAGTGATAATGTTTTCCTGGGTGAGTGATTACCACTACCTTCCAGACACTACTACTACTACTACTCCCGAGGCAGATGGATTATTCTCCACTTTCCCTTGATGCTAGTAAAGGACTCTTGATCCGAGGAATGAGAGGTGCATTTCCCTTTTTTTTGGTCAAATCTGATTACCCCCAAGGGAAAAACACCGGCTGGACGAGATTATTCTATGCTAATGCACACAGGATTTCGTTATAGTGTTTAGTGTTATTAATACAAGGGTGATACTTACCTGGTGGACCAGGTGAGGTATGGCACGGGGTTCCCACTGGCTGAACACTGTACGTTCACATTCTCACCTTCACCTACGATCACACGTTCAGGTGCACTTATGTTTTCGGGGCCATCTACAAACACGGATTAAATCATCATATATTGCATGAACTGTTAAGTACCTAAAGCTGCCAACTAACACTGAAGGTTGGAAATTATCGGTCCCAGATTTTCGCTTAGAGAACACCTATCATTTGTATTTGGGTAATCAAGAGAGCTATCAATATGACAGTTCTCTATAGAGCATTTATTCTGTATTCCAGCCTGTTTAAGTTTGATGTATAGAGTATTTTAGCCTATTGCGAGAGATAAGTCATTGGATATACACCAGAAGGCAAGTGTTGGGAAGGAAAGTGTTGGGAAGGCAAGTGTTGGGAAGGAAAGTGTTGGGAAGGCAGGTGTTGGGAAGGAAAGTGTTGGGAAGGCAAGTGTTGGGAAGGCAAGTGTTGGGAAGGCAAGTGTTGGGAAGGCAAGTGTTGGGAAGGCAAGTGTTGGGAAGGAAAGTGTTGGGAAGGCAAGTGTTGGGAAGGCAAGTGTTGGGAAGGAAAGTGTTGGGAAGGCAAGTGTTGGGAAGGCAAGTGTTGGGAAGGCAAGTGTTGTGAACGTAAGAGTTTAGAAGGCAAGAGTTGGGAAAGAAAGTGTTGGGAAGGCAAGTGTTGGGAAGGAAAGTGTTGGGAAGGCAAGTGTTGGGAAGGCAAGTGTTGGGAAGGCAAGCGTTGGGAAGGAAAGTGTTGGGAAGGTAAGTGTTGGGAAGGAAGGTAAGTGTTGGGAAGGCAAGCGTTGGGAAGGAAAGTGTTGGGAAGGTAAGTGTTGGGAAGGTAAGTGTTGGGAAGGCAAGCGTTGGGAAGGAAAGTGTTGGGAAGGAAAATGTTGGGAAGGAAAGTGTTGGGAATGCAAGTGTTGGGAAGGCAAGCGTTGGGAAGGAAAGTGTTGGGAAGGCAAGTATTGGGAAGACAAGTGTTGGGAAGGAAAGTGTTGGGAAGGTAAGTGTTGGGAAGGTAAGTGTTGGGAAGGCAAGCGTTGGGAAGGAAAGTGTTGGGAAGGTAAGTGTTGGGAAGGTAAGTGTTGGGAAGGTAAGTGTTGGGAAGGTAAGTGTTGGGAAGGAAAGTGTTGGGAAGGTAAGTGTTGGGAAGGAAAGTGTTGGGAAGGAAAGTGTTGGGAAGGAAAGTGTTGGGAAGGTAAGTGTTGGGAAGGAAAGTGTTGGGAAGGAAAGTGTTGGGAAGGAAAGTGTTGGGAAGGAAAGTGTTGGGAAGGTAAGTGTTGGGAAGGTAAGTGTTGGGAAGGTAAGTGTTGGGAAGGAAAGTGTTGGGAAGGAAAGTGTTGGGAAGGTAAGTGTTGGGAAGGAAAGTGTTGGGAAGGTAAGTGTTGGGAAGGAAAGTGTTGGGAAGGAAAGTGTTGGGAAGGAAAGTGTTGGGAAGGTAAGTGTTGGGAAGGAAAGTGTTGGGAAGGAAAGTGTTGGGAAGGAAAGTGTTGGGAAGGTAAGTGTTGGGAAGGTAAGTGTTGGGAAGGAAAGTGTTGGGAAGGAAAGTGTTGGGAAGGAAAGTGTTGGGAAGGTAAGTGTTGGGAAGGTAAGTGTTGGGAAGGTAAGTGTTGGGAAGGTAAGTGTTGGGAAGGTAAGTGTTGGGAAGGTAAGTGTTGGGAAGACAAGTATCTTACTGCCTCAACCGCTGCTTTACTGTAAAGTGGACATACGATTTATATTGAATCATCCTACCGACATCCTTATCAGCAGGAAGGTGGTACAGTCGTTGACTTTCTTTACCCGAAATCCTTATAAAGGATAAATTTGATTAAAATACTCAATATTAATGTTGATCCCTGTATCTTTTAGTATTCATTAATGATCAGTGACCTCTGCAGCAGCCATCTTGAGTTTCTCAAATTCTTTAAGAGTGACGGAGTAACACCCACTCTTGTCAATCTAGACACCTCAGGGGTTCATGATACCCGCTGGGTCATCAATCTAGACACCTCAGGGGTTCACGCCTCACTTGATCATCAATCTAGACACGTCAGGGGTTCATGACACTCGCTTGATCATCAATCTAGACACCTCAGGGGTTCAATATCAGCTAACAATAATCATTCCAGGTTCTCCCAACTTTCCACCAGACTGACTACGAAATCAAATTCCCAGATAGACTGTGATTTAGGCACTATATGATGGAAGTCAAACATTTCGATACTCAGCTGCACATTTTCCTAATCTCTCATCAGTTATTATCTTGAGTTAAACATTGCTCAGATCAGCTGCAGCACTGATATACTCACATACTCCAACCTGAGATAACAATATATTAAGATAAAATAAAATAAGCAATTGCTGTTTTGATTGTTTACAAGCCATGTCTTGCTTCACGGGAGGTCAACACCAGAACTTAAGTTCCTGTTTACCTTCTACCAGCTGCATTATACATTAATACCTGAGATCAACAGGCTAAAAAACATTCAGTTTTGACATTGCTGCTACACCTACACTGGACGTTGATGTAGAAGGAGGTGTTGATTTCTCCACTACTGGTGTAGGCGGTGACGGTGTAGTTGGCAGTCATATGTCTGGTGACCATTCCCAGACTTAGCTCACCACCGGAACTTGACAGCCTCTCGTTCCCTCGACTCCACCAGTACCTGTAGGCAATGACAGTATATAAGTGACCCCAGTCCTGTTGGAAGAAAACTTTTAAAGATGTCGTAGCTACTGAACCCATAGTGGAATATTTGACAATACTGTCACCACCCTATTGTGATCTCCGGGCTCAAGTCGACAGATTTCGTAACTTGGGTATGAAACTTGTGTTGTTTGATGGAACAGATCAGGGTAACAGAGGTACTTCCTACCAGCATTACGTAATTAGAGTAGGGTAGCAGTACATTTTGGGTGTACCTAATTTTATTTATAAAAAAATAAATAAGTACAGGCTAAACCAAGTACAGGCAAGAGACACTGACCTTCATTACTTTTAAATTATGCTGATGCTCCAAGATTCATTATGGAATCTACTGACTGTTCTTGGGTGACTCCGTCTCCCTAACACTCCATGGGCGAAGGAGCCTACAAGTTTTGCTTTTGGTTTAAATGAAGATGATAAATCTTCATCCATCAAATATTTCACTTCTGTGTTATGGTTAATAAAATAAAATATGTACTTTAGTGCTAACCTGACGGGGCCAGGATTGGCTGTGGCGAAGGCAGTGAGCACGACCCGAGTGCCTTCCAGAACGTCCAGATGTGAGACTGGCTTCTCTCTCCACACAGGTGGGTCTGCGGGCAGCAGAGATGGCAACATTACTTTCAAACATTTCAAATTTAAATCCCGAGAAAAACAATGTGTAAAACGTTCGAGGCTCCATCTTCCTTCTAAGGTCTGAGTCTGTGACCTTCCAGTACCTTGATCTTGATTTATCAAGGTTAAGGTATTGAGCACCTTCAGGGTTGAGGGACTGACACCTTATCTAACAACGTCTTCTGCACAGAATCGTGCAAATCTGAGGGACTGATTACCTCATCTCTAACAGTTGTGCATATATCTAAGTCATCATTTACAGTCATAAGAGGGTTCTACAGTGCACTGTGAAATTACATCGGGAGTGTTAATACAATTTATTCACAACAAAACATCATATTACATGACTTAAGAAATCGTAATGACACGATTGCAAATAAACCATACCCCCGGCCGGGATTGA
Organism: Cherax quadricarinatus; assembly: GCF_038502225.1. NCBI lineage: Eukaryota > Metazoa > Arthropoda > Malacostraca > Decapoda > Parastacidae > Cherax > Cherax quadricarinatus. Next base: position 6,188,334 of record NC_091332.1, read on the forward strand.
ACCCGCGGTCATAGAGTCTCAAAACTCCAGCCCGGCTAACGCGACGGGCTGGAGTTTTGAGACTGACCGCGGGTTCAATCCCGGCCGGGGGTATGGTTCATCATATTACATGTGATTAAAAAACGGGTAGATAGCGAGATAGGCTGGTAGATAACGAGAGAGAGAGAGAGAGAGAGAGAGAGAGAGAGAGAGAGAGAGAGAGAGAGAGAGAGAGAGAGAGAGAGAGAGAGAGAGAGAGAGAGAGAGAGAATATCATAACACATATGACTGCAGTTTACACACGTAAGACGTTAAGAGTGACGTGCTTGCTGACGGGGGTGCCCACACCGTTGTGAGCTTGACACACCAACACTCTACCGTTGTCCTCAGCCGTTGTGTTCACCTGCAGCTCTGACCTGTTGACACACACATAGGAATGCTTTAGTAATTAAGTCATGTAGCGCTAAAGGAAAAAATGGGGTGATTTGAAAACAGTAAAGGGATATTAGAGAGCCAGGTGCCAAATTTTCTATTCGCCTGGTGCCACACAACTGACGTAAACAGAAGTGATATATTATTGATGGTACACAGTGCAAGTACATTGATAAGACACATGTGTAACACTTAGGTGACTTTGGGATACCCGAGTGCCACATGAACAGGAGTTTCGATCTACTTACCTCGTGCCTTTGTAGTGAGGTGCCAGCCTACTCACCTACTGCTGGTGCCACCAAACGCGGCAGGTGTGGAGTAGGTGACGTCCCCCTGCAAGGTGACGTCTCCTGACGTCCAGGTGATGGTGGCTGGGGGGTGGCTGGAGGAGGCCAGGCAGGTGAGCCTCACCACCTGCCCCACCTGGGAGGTACTGGGCACTGCCCTCACAGACACTTCCAGCGGCGCGACTGTAGTAGAGAACACGTCAGTGAGACAGTACCTTGGTGCTCTCAAAGAGTTCTTAATCCAGGAATTGGAGTTATCCTCCAGTTCCTCGGATTAAACCTGATCTACCCCACTCCCCTCTCATTTCCCCAGGCTTTGTGCAACCCTTGTGGGTTTAGTAATTACCCCATGAATGTAATAAAAATGAGATGTGGGGATGATCCACACGGACGGAGTATCGAGCCTCCATGGATACGGTCACCCACACGGACGGAGTATCGAGCCTCCATGAACAGGATGACCCAGTTTTGTATCTATTACTACACCGAGAACTTACACTTGACAGTGAGCGTCCTGGAGGTGACCTTGGGTGACCCGCTGGCAGCACTGGTGACCTCACACTTAACCTCTGACCCGTTATCAGCTGGTGTGACCTTCACTTGACCCCTGACGCGGGTCACCGCCCCCTCCTGCACCACCTTCGTTGGTATTAACACACCATCTTTATACATCCTGTCAGAGGCACACAATGATTATTATTATTATTATTATTATTATTATTATCACTACTACTATTGTTAGCATTAATATTATTATTTTTACTTGTTAGCATTAACATTATTATTAATATTATAAATACTATTATTATTATAATTATAAATATTATTATTACTATTCTTAATTATTGTTGTTGTTGATTCATTATATGTAGGGGAAGCGCTAAATATGTAGGGGTCATACATCCCTTGGGGAATGAGAGGGAGAGAATTAGCCAGGTTTGATCCAAAGAAGCGGACGATAACTGCAGTTTCAGATAACCCTCCACCCCCACCTTCCTCGAAAAACCTACAACCACAAGGAGCTGCGACTCGACCCCCGGTTCACAACCCTGAGAGTACACACCACTGCCTATAGCAGCCAATAGCAACAAAAACAACTACAAACAACAATAACAATACTTCTACCACCAACAACAACAATTCTATCACCACCACTACCAACAACAACACTACTACCACCACCAACAATTCTATCACCACCACTACCAACAACAACACTGCTACCACCACCAACAATTCTATCACCACCACTACCAACAACAACAACAAGAAAAGACTAACAACAACAACAGTACCTACCTGAGGGTGGGTTGCGGGTGACCTCCAGCCGCAGAACAGGTGAGGTTAAGCCAGGTACCTTGGGTGACCTCCTGTGTGAGGTCACCCTCCAGTACAGGTGGCCCTGCTGGCTCTGGCACCGGCGGAAGAACAGAAGAGGATGAAAAGGAATGAAGAGGCAGAGTGGAGAGGAAAAGATAAAGTAGGAAGAGAGGATGGATAGAGAAAAGGAGAATAGAAGAGAAAAGAAGATAGGAGGAAGAAATATGGGAAGAAGAGCGAATGAAGAGGTAAGGGAATGAGAGGTAGAAGAGAGATAGGACAAGGAAGACGAGACGTAGGGCGAGGAGGAGACGAAGGAGGAAGAGGGATAATAGAAAGAAGGAAAGGAGGTTGGAGAAAAATAATAATCATAAATTATATTTAACATTTCCTTTAGTTCATTTGTAAACAAAATTAAACAAAGTTAATAATTCTTCGTATAATCTTAAAATTTCTGGTCGTCCACAGGATTTATCTTGACTTAAATATATCAGATGTTCGTGTTTTGCATTAACCAAAAAAGTTCTTAGCAAAAATACAACAGAGGTTCTTATCAAAAAAATAAGAGGCTTTTATCAAAAAAAAAAAATAAATAAAAGAGGTTCTTAGCAAAAATTATTCAGAGGTTCTTAGCAAAAAAATCAGAGGTTTTTGGCCAAAATAAAATATAGGTTCTTAGCAAAATAGAATAGGGGTTCTTAGCCAAAATAGAACAGAGGTTCTTAGGAAAATAGAATAGAGGTTCTTAGCTAAAACAGAGTAAAGGTTCTTAGCTAAAATATCTGGTTTCTGAGAGACTCATTTAAATGAATTACAAAATTGAAATTAGTTTTTTGGCTTCCTTGAAGGTCGCCATTCTTGTATGAATATTTTGTAGAATTCAGCGGCGGTTCTTAGAACCTCGTCTAAAGTTGGTATACCATAGTGGGTGTACCTTCCTCTACAACTCACCAGTCACACTTAGAAGAAACGTCTTGTACATGGGTCGTGCCAGTACTGGGTGTTGTGCCTTACACACCACCTGCAGCTGGTGGGTGTCCTCCCGCAGGTGGCTCTCCTGCACCTTCTGTACCAGCCTCGACCTGCTCACCCACCCTCCAGACCTCACCTGGCTTACCACCGCTGCTGGCGACGACACAGCTTCACCTACAGCAGAGTGTGTGGCTGATGCTCTTGTTTAAGGGATTAACATCCACTGCCCGCCTCTCAATCCTCTTAGTAATCCTCCTCCTCCTATTGTCAACTGTTATTATTATACTTATTAACTTAGCTAACTCCTTTTATTCTGTAAATATATTTAAGAGTTTATTTAATTTTGTATATTATTATTACTTATGTGTGTTCATTATTATTATTATTATTATTATCATCATCGTTTTCTCTACTTATATATCCACTTCTCCGTTTTTAAATATCAAAATATTATATCTGAACTATTCCATAAAATGTTTAACTTCATCCTTATAAATCACTGTTTATCTATGAGAGACATAATCTTACATGATATATTATTTACACACACACACACACACACACACACACCGTGTACGTCAGGCCCATACTGGAGTATGCAGCACCAGTTTGGAACCCACACCTGGTCAAGCACGTCAAGAAATTAGAGAAAGTGCAAAGGTTTGCAACAAGGCTAGTTCCGGAGCTAAGGGGAATGTCCTACGAAGAAAGGTTAAGGGAAATCGGCCTGACGACACTGGAGGACAGGGGGGGTTTAGGAGAGACATGATAACGACATACAAAATACTGCGTGGAATAGATAAGGTGGACAGAGACAGGATGTTCCAGAGAGGGGACACAGAAACAAGGGGTCACAATTGGAAGCTGAAGACTCAGACGAGTCAAAAGGATGTTGGGAAGTATTTCTTCAGTCATAGAGTCGTCAGGAAGTGGAATAGTCTAGCAAGTGATGTAGTGGAGGCAGGAACCATACATAGCTTTAAGACAAGGTATGATAAAGCTCAGGGAGCAGAGAGAGAGAGAGAGAGGACAAAGTAGCGATAAGTGAAGAGGCGGGGCCAGAAGCTGAGTATTGACCCCTACAACCACAATTAGGTGAGTACACACACACACATACACGTTCAGTAATGTCATCAATCTGTCCACATCTCGAGAACTTTGGTTGGAGACCTATGGTCGTGTAGCAGTAATTAGGTACCCGGCTAACTACAATAAGCAGCTACCAGTAGGTAAGTACATCAGGTAATTACCAATAGATAAGTAGTAAGAGGTAATGTGAGCCACATACCTTGGATGAGCCAGGTGAGGGAGGCTGGAGGGTTGGCTTCTGATGTAACACAGGTGAGAGAGACAGAGGTACCAGCTTCCACCCGGGATGGTCCCAATACACTCACCTCCAGTGGTGGGTCTGAGGTGTCATATACACAATAATAGTCACAGGAGGTAGTCTCTAGTTGCTCCATACAAACCAGTTTGTTTACTAAAATGGGCAAATTAAAACTGTAACTGTTCAAAATTAATGAGAACCTTTAAGCCACGCCTACCATTACGAAAAGTTTGAGGTCGATCGGAAGAGGCATCCTATAGATTTTTCTCGGAATCCAACGAGTTCACGTATATTAACGATGTATGGAAAATACTTATAACCATAATTTTTAGAGGGATGGACTGGTAAGCCAGTGGAAGGTCTTGGTTAGATGACCAAAAGTTCCGGCTGTGGGTCATCATATGACTAAGACCCCCCGTCAGGAAACACTTGTCTTGTTTCATGACGAACCTTACCTAACCTAACCTAGAAAAGTGGCAAATTTGCATCTGCAAAACCTGAACTAATTACGTATCCTGTCTATAATTACCATAATTAAAGACTGAAGGTGTCCAGAAGAGACCTACTCATGTTATTACACAAACAAAAAGTTTACCATTTTAAAAATAAAATTAGTAAATTATTGCCTACACGTGCCAGCAACAATCCCAGCCTTCTAAGTAGGATACACCAGTGTTAAAAGTTTGAAACCTAGCGGAAGAGATTCTCTCAAGTTATCGCATGTAAACCAAATCCGAGAATGGTCTGTATAACAGTGAGCAGAAGTCATCTTCACATGCCACTAGTTGCCTGAATCATTTCCTAATTACAGTAGACCAGCGTTAAAACTTTTAAAATTTGAAGCCGATACGATGAGACGTTCTCAAGTTCTCAAAAAAATCAGGCAACAGCTTAAAGGTTCCCGTTCGGGTATATCTAATAATGAAACAACGGTAACAATAAAAAGAACAACAACAATAATAATAATAATAATAATAATTGATCTTACAGTGGACGGTGAGGGTGATGTTAGCCATCAATGGCTGCTCCATCAACTGGTTCATGGCTCGGCACTCATATTGGGCATTATCCTCTGTTGATGTCACCAACAGGTTGTATGTGTTGACACTACCGCCGGCGTCGCTGGAGAAGGTGTCGTCGAGGAGGCGACCACTGCGGTACCACAGGAGGGAGGGGCGCGGGTTGCCCCCCGACACACGGCAGGTGAGGGTACGGTGCTCCCCAGACACTAGTACCTCGCCTGGTAAATACCCACTGATGACGGGCGTGCTGGGGGCATCTGCGGTACACCAGAGCTGGTATGATTTATGAGTGTAGATCAATGAATAATATTTATTTGCATGTTATTCAAGATTATCTCTCTCTCTCTCTCTCTCTCTCTCTCTCTCTCTCTCTCTCTCTCTCTCTCTCTCTCTCTCTCTCTCTCTCTCTCTCTCTCTTACAAGCAGGTCTTCGCCCCCTTTCATCTCTGTAAACAACCAATATTTTGAAATCATCTGTCTTTATCAATAAAATAAATGTATCAGCAACTAGTATCTAAAGGTCTGGTCAAGGACTGGGCAGCGGGGGCGCTGACCCCGGGACACCCTCCAGGCAGACTCCAGGTAAAGCAGGGATGAACAAAATACGGTCCACGAGACATATCCGGCTCGCCATTGTGTCCAGAAATTTAAGAGAATTTATTATCTCCAATTTAAGAAAGAATTCCTCTTCATTATGTCCTCATTAGAAAGAGATATGTGACACTCAAAACAGGGAGACCTGGCAATGCTGGTCGCACTTAAACTTGAGCTCTTATTAAATATTTACATGACTCACGAAATCGTAATGACACGATTGCAAACAAACCATACCACGGGCGGGGATAGAACCCACGATCAGAGAGTCACAAAACTCCAGACCGTCGTGTTAGCCACTGGACAAGCTAGCCACAATAAGATTCGTCCAACTAGGTATATTTCTACACCATAGGAAGGTTAGCATAGGCACCACTGTGACCACAAATGCAAGTTTTTACAGACGAATCTCCAGCTAGCGTGGCCGTGACGAACTCTAGCTCAAGTCCCCTCAAAGCCGTTAACATGACTCACGAAATCGTAATGACACGATTGCAAACAAACCATACCACGGGTGGGGATAGAAACCGCGATCAGAGTCTCAAAACTCCAGACCGTCGCGTTAGCCACTGGACCAGCTAGCCACGGTCTGGAGTTTTGAGACTCTGATCTCGGGTTCCATCCCCGCCCGTGGTATGGTTTAAATATTTACAATTTTACGTCGATATGTGTAGCCCGCTAAGGTTGTCTAAACTTGCTATGTGGACCGACAGTCAAAATAATAGCCCTTTCCTGAACTAGCTTTTAATATGATGGTTTAACTAGCAAATAGAATTGAGCAGCCGCATAACACAATCATATCTAATTTTGTTAATAAAGTGAAGTACTCACGGAGGACGGCCAGGGTGCGTGAGGCACTGAGAGCTGCTGGTGCCACCATTGCTGGGTGCTCACCCCGGCAGGTCACTCTCTGACCGTCGTCTTCAGCTTCGGCTGTCAGCACCAACTGGCTTCTCATGCTCCACCTGTGAGGCACCGACGACTGCACCACCTGCGACTCCACCTGCGCTGTGTAGCGTCAAAGAAACTTCTCTGGCTTACTAACGTTAACGAAAATTACGTGTTAAGGATGCACGGGATGATTGCTACGGAAAAAAATGAGTTGGTGTGAGTGAAGAAATTTTTGTACGTAGTCTCGTGGTACAGGCTCAATATATTACATCTAATGAACGAAAATGATCCCATTATTTTTTTGATCCTCAGTACGAAACAGAAAAATAGATTGAGATGACAGGGAAGGTACTTAACTGGATAAGAAAAATACCTAAGGAATAGAAGGTAGAAAGTAGGAGTAAGAAAAAGACTCCTCAGAGAGCAACAATTAACAAATGGAGTTCCACAGTAATGACTGACGAGTGCAAGAAACAGTAGGAAGTCCTGGACAAACGTCCTCCGTCATTCAACAAATGAATGAAGTTCAATCTCAGTGATGAGAAGCGTGTTGGTAAGAATTTAGCCGTGGCATCTCCAGCAGTATCAAGGCTCATTCAGGGAGACTTTGGAGGCGTAGAACACCTGAAGGAATCAAGGAAGTACGTAAAAGAACGTCTTGGGTCGATATCAGGTAGCATGTCCGAGGGGGAAATATGAAATGGAGGCGAGCTGGGTTAATTACTACTATTGTTAAAGACAGACTCGTTTTTATTATATAAAAAAAAAAACACTAAATTCGCATATGATGAGGCTACCTCGTCATCCTTCAAAATGGGGAAGTGGTCTTGATCCAAGGAACTGGAGTTGCCTTTTCACTTCATCGAATCAAAATTGATTACTTCCCAAGTTTAGCAATTCCTTATGATTACGATAATTATAAATAATTTACCGCAGAGAAAATAGTGATACACACACACACACACACACACACACACACACACACAAATCGGACTGACGACACTGGAGGACAGAAGGGTCAGGGGAGACATGATAACGACATACAAGATACTTCGAGAAATAGACAAGGTGGACAAAGACAGGATGTTCCAGAGAGGGGACACAAAAACAAGGGGTCACAACTGGAAGCAAGTGAAGTAGTGGAGGCAGGAACCATACATAGTTTTAAGAAGAGGTATGACATAGCTCAGGAAGCAGAGAGGGAGAGGACCTAGTAGCGATCAGTGAAGAGGCGGGGCCAGGAGCTGAGTCTCGACCCCTGCAACCACAATTAGGTGAGTACAGTTCATGTAAGTAATAACTCCTACCAGCTGTCAGTAATTAATAATGATAATTACAATGCTCATATAAAAAAGTTTGTCATAATATACACAAATAACATCATTAGTAGCCTCGTCGTCCACTTGACAAACGTTGCCAGAGTCGGAACTTCTATTAATTAAACAAGTAGTTACAGATAAAATAAACTCTTTATACAGGTTTTTTAAAAAGAAGTTTCTTAAATATGTCAAGACTCGGGTATGGATATAATTAAGACAACTTTCACTGAAAAAAAATTGGGGCGTGATCTTATGACACAAGAATCGTCTCAGAACACAAAAAAACGTTCATGGAGCACAAAAAGAGGTAATTCAGAGAACTTGACTCTGTTCTGACCTACCTGAATCTACGAGGCGAGGACCCAAGTACCAGTGTACAGTGGGTGGAGGTGTGGCTCCAGTGACCACACAGTGGAGGGTAATATTCTCACCCTCCGTCACCTCCAGTACTGAGCCGTCACTCTCGCCCTCCATCATGATGCTCACTGGTGGTACTAACACAACACACGTTGAAAAATACGAAACAGTCATCTCATTTGATTATACTAAATCTCTGCTCTACTACGTACTTAACAGAAGTAATATAACATTTTTATTTCTTAATACAACATACTCTTGGGATCCAAATCTATATAAGCCATCATATCGTTGTTATATATTATCAGAAAAAGATTCACTCCTGTTGGCAACAGATAAAATAATTCACTAGGATTTTTTTTTCAATATAAAAGGAGTATTTTAAGTACAATATTGTATATAATTTTTTGGTTCTGATGAGGGTACTGAGGCTTGCTGAAATGTATATTAATATTCTGCTTAAGTTTGATTCTGGGACATAACAATATTTATCAATGTTTATATAAACACAACATTCGTATCTCATTTTATCACAAACAGTAAGGTACAGTAAGGTACGGTAAGGTACGGTTAGGTACGGTAAGGGACGGTAAGGTACAGTAAGGTACAGTAAGGTACGGTAAGGTACAGTAAGGTACAGTAAGGTACGGTAAGGTACGGTTAGGTACGGTAAGGGACGGTAAGGTACAGTAAGGTACAGTAAGGTACGGATAGGTACGGTAAGGGACGGTAAGGTACAGTAAGGTACAGTAAGGTACGGTAAGGTACAGTAAGGTACAGTAAGGTACAGTAAGGTACGGTAAGGTACAGTAAGGTACGGTAAGGGACGGTAAGGTACAGTAAGGTACGGTAAGGGACGGTAAGGTACAGTAAGGTACAGTAAGGTACGGTAAGATACAGTAAGGTACAGTAAGGTACGGTAAGGTACAGTAAGGTACCGTAAGGGACGGTAAGGTACAGTAAGGTACGGATAGGTGCGGTAAGGGACGGTAAGGTACAGTAAGGTACGGTAAGGTACAGTAAGGTACGGTAAGGTACAGTAAGGTACAGTAAGGTACGGTAAGGTACAGTAAGGGACGGTAAGGGACGGTAAGGGTAACACTTAACGACCGTGAGGTGTTAAAGGATAGAGGTGTGGTTAGCTACGGAGGTGTGAGGGGTGATTTACTTGACTGTGAGGTTAGTTACAGAGGTGTGAGGGGTGACTTACGGAGAACTGTGAGGTTGGCAGCTGCCCAGATGGGAGGGTTGGTGGCAGTGGGTCCCACTTGACACTGGTACTCCCCTTCGTCTCTGCTTGTCACACTAGTGATGAGTAGGTGGTGCTCACCCGCTTTGGGGTCACCTAAGTAGGTGAAACGAGGGTAGCCAGGAACCTCCCGCTCGAAACCTGCAGATACACACGAGTGCTTAGTAGTGACCAAAAGGTGAAGAGGTTACAGCAAGGGTAGCTGTAGGTCACTTGTTACCTAGTGTGTGTGTGTGTGTGTGTGTGTACTCACCTAGTTGAGGTTGCGGGGGTCGAGTCCGAGCTCCTGGCCCCGCCTCTTCACTGATCGCTACTAGGTCACTCTCCCCGAGCCGTGAGCTTTATCATACCTCTGCTTAAAGCTATGTATGGATCCTGCCTCCACTACATCGCTTCCCAAACTATTCCACTTACTGACTACTCTGTGGCTGAAGAAATACTTCCTAACATCCCTGTGATTCATCTGTGTCTTTAGCTTCCAACTGTGTCCCCTTGTTGCTGTGTCCAAACTCTGGAACATCCTGTCTTTGTCCACCTTGTCAATTCCCCTCAGTATTTTGTATGTCGTTATCATGTCCCCCCTATCTCTCCTGTCCTCCAGTGTCGTCAGGTTGATTTCCCTTAACCTCTCCTCGTAGGACAAACCTCTTAGCTCTGGGACTAGTCTTGTTGCAAACCTTTGCACTTTCTCTAGTTTCTTTACGTGCTTGGCTAGGTGTGGGTTCCAAACTGGTGCCGCATACTCCAATATGGGCCTAACGTATACGGTGTACAGGGTCCTGAACGATTCCTTATTAAGATGTCGGAATGCTGTTCTGAGGTTTGCTAGGCGCCCATATGCTGCAGCAGTTATTTGGTTGATGTGCGCTTCAGGAGATGTGCCTGGTGTTATACTCACCCCAAGATCTTTTTCCTTGAGTGAGGTTTGTAGTCTCTGACCCCCTAGACTGTACTCCGTCTGCGGCCTTCTTTGCCCTTCCCCAATCTTCATGACTTTGCACTTGGTGGGATTGAACTCCAGGAGCCAATTGCTGAACCAGGTCTGCAGCCTGTCCAGATCCCTTTGTAGTTCTGCCTGGTCTTCGATCGAGTGTATTCTTCTCATCAACTTCACGTCATCTGCAAACAGGGACACCTCAGAGTCTATTCCTTCCGTCATGTCGTTCACAAATACCAGAAACAGCACTGGTCCTAGGACTGACCCCTGCGGGACCCCGCTGGTCACAGGTGCCCACTCTGACACCTCGCCACGTACCATGACTCGCTGCTGTCTTCCTGACAAGTATTCCCTGATCCATTGTAGTGCCTTCCCTGTTATCCCTGCTTGGTCCTCCAGTTTTTGCACCAGTCTCTTGTGGGGAACTGTGTCAAACGCCTTCTTGCAGTCCAAGAAAATGCAATCCACCCACCCCTCTCTCTCTTGTCTTACTGCTGTCACCATGTCATAGAACTCCAGTAGGTTTGTGACACAGGATTTCCCGTCCCTGAAACCATGCTGGCTGCTGTTGATGAGATCATTCCTTTCTAGGTGTTCCACCACTCTTCTCCTGATAATCTTCTCCATGATTTTGCATACTATACATGTCAGTGACACTGGTCTGTAGTTTAACGCTTCATGTCTGTCTCCTTTTTTAAAGATTGTGTGTGTGTGTGTGTGTGTGTGTGTGTGTGTGTGTGTGTGTGTGTGTGTGTGTGTGTTTGTGTGTATGTGTGTGTGTGTGTGTTTGTGTGTGTGTATGTATGTGTGTGTTTGTGTGTGTTTGTGTGTGTGTTTGTGTGTGTGTTTGTCTGTGTGTGTGTGTGTGTGTTTGTGTGTGTGTTTGTGTGTGTGTATGTATGTGTGTGTTTGTGTGTGTTTGTGTGTGTGTTTGTGTGTGTGTTTGTGTGTGTGTGTTTGTGTGTGTTTGTGTGTGTGTTTGTGTGTATGTATGTGTGTGTGTGTTTGTGTGTGTGTTTGCGTGTGTGTTTGTGTGTGTTTGTGTGTGTGTTTGTGTGTGTATGAATGTGTGTGTGTTTGTGTGTGCGTGTGCGTTTGTGTGTGTGTGTTTGTGTGTTTGTGTGTGTGTGCGTTTGTGTGTGTGTTTGTGTGTGTGTTTGTGTGTGTGTATGTATGTGTGTGTTTGTGTGTGTGTTTGTGTGTGTGTTTGTGTGTGTGTTTGTGTGTGTGTTTGTGTGTGTGTGTTTGTGTGTGTATGTATGTGTGTGTTTGTGTGTGTGTTTGTGTGTGTGTGTGTTTGTGTGTGTGTTTGTGTGTGTGTGTTTGTGTGTGTGTTTGTGTGTGTGTGTGTTTGGTGGGGGGTTTGTGTGTGTGTATTTGTGTGTGTGTTTGTGTGTGTGTATGTATGTGTGTGTGTGTTTGTGTGTGTGTGTGTTTGTGTGTGTGTTTGTGTGTGTGTTTGTGTGTGTGTTTGTGTGTGTGTATGTATGTGTGTGTGTGTGTTTGTGTGTGTGTTTGTGTGTGTGTTTGTGTGTGTGTGTGTTTGTGTGTGTGTTTGTGTGTGTGTGTGTGTTTTTGTGTGTGTGTTTGTGTGTGTGTGTGTGTGTGTGTGTGTGTGTGTGTGTGTGTGTGTGTGTGTGTGTGTGTGTACTCACCTATTTGTACTCACCTATTTGTGGTTGCAGGGGTCGAGTCCTAGCTCCTGGCCCCGCCTCTTCACCGGTTGCTACTAGGCCCTCTCTCTCCCCGCTCCATGAGCTTTATCAAACCTCGTCTTAAAACTGTGTATGGTTCCTGCCTCCACTACGTCATTTTCTAGGCTATTCCACTGCCTTACAACTCTATGACTGAAGAAATACTTCCTGTGTGTGTGTTTGTGTGTGTGTGTGTGTGTGTGTGTGTGTGTGTGTGTGTGTGTGTGTGTGTGTGTGTGTGTGTGTGTGTGTGTGCATGCCCTGGGGAGAGAGATATCACTCGGGACAGGAAATAAGACTGGGTGAGCCATTGAACTGAAGCTGGGGCCTGGATGTGACTGTACCACTAGTGGCAGCCGGGGCACAAGGACCAGATTTCCTCAAGAGTACGAAGCAAATTGGAATGGCTACAATAATTCGTTTTGGTTAAATACAGAGTCACGGGTACTTGGCGTCCATTTGTCTCACCCAACACTGCCGTCACGAGTACTTGGCGTCCACTTGTCTCACCCAACACTGGCGTCACGAGTACTTGGCGTCCACTTGTCTCACCCAACACTGGCGTCACGAGTCCGTGGCGTCCACTTGTCTCACCCAACACTGGCGTCACGAGTCCGTGGCGTCCACTTGTCTCACCCAACACTGGCGTGACGAGTACTTGGCGTCCACTTTTCTCACCCAACACTGGCGTCACGAGTCCGTGGCGTCCACTTGTCTCACCCAACACTGGCGTCACGAGTCCGTGGCGTCCACTTGTCTCACCCAACACTGGCGTCACGAGTACTTGGCGTCCACTTGTCTCACCCAACACTGGCGTCACGAGTCCGTGGCGTCCACTTGTCTCACCCAACACTGGCGTCACGAGTCCATGTCGTCCACTTGTCTCACCCAACACTGGCGTCACGAGTACTTGGCGTCCACTTGTCTCACCCAACACTGGCGTCACGAGTACTTGGCGTCCACTTGTCTCACCCAACACTGGCGTCACGAGTACTTGGCGTCCACTTATCTCACCCAACACTGGCGTCACGAGTACTTGGCGTCCACTTATCTCACCCAACACTGGCGTCACGAGTCCATGGCGTCCACTTGTCTCACCCAACACTGGCGTCACGAGTCCATGGCGTCCACTTGTCTCACCCAACACTGGCGTCACGAGTCCATGGCGTCCACTTGTCTCACCCAACACTGGCGTCACGAGTCCATGGCGTCCACTTGTCTCACCCAACACTGGCGTCACGAGTCCATGGCGTCCACTTGTCACACCCAACACTGGCGTCACGAGTCCATGGCGTCCACTTGTCTCACCCAACACTGGCGTCACGAGTCCATGGCGTCCACTTGTCTCACCCTACACTGGCGTTACGAGTCCATGGCGTCCACTTGTCTCACCCAACACTGGCGTCACGAGTCCATGGCGTCCACTTGTCTCACCCAACACTGGCGTCACGAGTCCATGGCGTCCACTTGCCTCACCAACACTGGCGTCACGAGTCCATGGCGTCCACTTGTCTCACCCAACACTGGCGTCACGAGTCGATGGCGTCCACTTGTCTCACCCAACACTGGCGTCACGAGTCCATGGCGTCCACTTGTCTCACCCTACACTGGCGTTACGAGTCCATGGCGTCCACTTGTCTCACCCAACACTGGCGTCACGAGTCCATGGCGTCCACTTGTCTCACCCAACCCTGGCGTCGCGAGTCCATGGCGTCCACTTGTCTCACCCAACACTGGCGTCACGAGTCCATGGCGTCCACTTGTCTCACCCAACACTGGCGTCGCGAGTCCATGGCGTCCACTTGTCTCACCCAACACTGGCGTTACGAGTCCATGGCGTCCACTTGTCTCACCCAACACTGGCGTCACGAGTCCATGGCGTCCACTTGTCTCACCCAACACTGGCGTCACGAGTCCATGGCGTCCACTTGTCTCACCCAACACTGGCGTCACGAGTCCATGGCGTCCACTTGTCTCACCCAACACTGGCGTCACGAGTCCATGGCGTCCACTTGTCTCACCCAACACTGGCGTCACGAGTCCATGGCGTCCACTTGTCTCACCCAATATTATGACGCCACAAAGGCTCCTCCATCTAACACCGATTTTCAGAGCCCCCCCCCCCCCAAAAAAAAAAAAGCTACATATCAAATCGACATAAAACGCACCATGGCGAGTGTTAAACTCTCTCCAGCTCCGCTGCTTCACCAAATGTTTTAGTTTTAATAAAAGACCAACTGTCCGAAATGCTGTTCATTCTATGATCTTTTTCGATTTTTTAGAAAATGTCTCCTATACTGAAAATAAAAATTATTATTATTATTATTATTATTATTATTATTATTATTATTATTATTATTATTATTAGTAGTAGTAGTAGTAGTAGTAGTAGTAGTATTTTCTCGCATCTTATTCTCATTCTTCTTTTATCACACAATTACGTATTTATAGGTACTATTTCTATGTACACACGTTTAATTCTCTCTTTAATACCAGGTTTAGTGTTTATTTTAGTTTTAAATCTTTATTTTCTTATGTTTACTTGTTTCTTATTGTTTTGTTTGCTTCTTATTGTTATTATTTTTTCTTATCTTTATGTCCGCTATTGTTTTGTTTCTTTTCTACCATCTTGTCTGTTTTCTACCATCTTGTCTGTTTTCTACCATCTTGTCTGTTTTCTACCATCTTGTCTGTTTTCTACCATCTTGTCTGTTTTCTGTTGGTGACGTTTGTCTTCAAATCGTTTTCTTATTGTGTTAGTCTTTTGTTCGTTACCTTTTGTTTCCATTTCCCTGTGTTTGTAAGAACAAGTTGCCAGGACTAGGAACAAGTTGCCAGGACTAGGAACAAGTTGCCAGGACTAGGAACAAGTTGCCAGGACTAGGAGCAAGTTGCCAGGACGAGGAACATGTTGCCAGGACTAGGAACAAGTTGCCAGGACTAGGAACATGTTGCCAACACTAGGAACAAGTTGCCAGGACTAGGAACATGTTGCCAGGACTAGGAACAAGTTGCCAGGACTAGGAACATGTTGCCAACACTAGGAACAAGTTGCCAGGACTAGGAACATGTTGCCAGGACTAGGAACAAGTTGCCAGGACTAGGAACAAGTTTCCAGGACTAGGAACAAGTTTCCAGGACTAGGAACAAGTTGCCAGGACTAGGAACAAGTTGCCAGGACTAGGAACAAGTTGCCCGGACTAGGAACAAGTTGCCAGGACTAGGAACAAGTTGCCAGGACTAGGAACATGTTGCCAGGACTAGGAACAAGTTGCCAGGACTAGGAACAAGTTGCCAGGACTAGGAACAAGTTGCCAGGACTAGGAACAAGTTGCCAGGACTAGGAACAAGTTGCCAGGACTAGGAACAAGTTGCCAGGACTAGGAACAAGTTGCCAGGACTAGGAACATGTTGCCAGGACTAGGAACAAGTTGCCAGGACTAGGAACATGTTGCCAACACTAGGAACAAGTTGCCAGGACTAGGGACATGTTGCCAGGACTAGGAACAAGTTGCCAGGACTAGGAACATGTTGCCAACACTAGGAACAAGTTGCCAGGACTAGGAACATATTGCCAGGACTAGGAACAAGTTGCCAGGACTAGGAACATGTTGCCAGGATATAGTAACAAGTTGCCAGGACTAGGAACAAGTTGCCAGGACTAGGAACAAGTTTCCAGGACTAGGAACAAGTTGCCAGGACTAGGAATATGTTTCCAGGACTAGGAATAAGCTGCCAGGACTAGGAACATGTTGCCAGCGCACTAGGAGCAAGTTGCCAGGACTAGGAACAAGTTGCCAGGACTAGGAACATGTTGCCAGCACTAGGAACAAGTTGCCAGCACTAGGAACATGTTGCCAGCACTAGGAACATGTTGCCAGGACTATGAACAAGTTGCCAGGACTAGGAACATGTTGCCAGCACTAGGAACAAGTTGCCAGCACTAGGAATATGTTGCCAGGACTAGGAACATGTTGCCAGCACTAGGAACAAGTTGCCAGCACTAGGAACATGTTGCCAGCACTAGGAACAAGTTGCCAGCACTAGGAACATGTTGCCAGCACTAGGAACATGTTGCCAGCACTAGGAACATGTTGCCAGCACTACGAACATGTTGCCAACACTAGGAACAAGTTGCCAGCACTAGGAACATGTTGCCAGCACTAGGAACATGTTGCCAGGACTAGGAAGAAGTTGCCAGCACTAGGAACATGTTGCCAGCACTAGGAACATGTTGCCAGCACTAGGAACATGTTGCCAGCACTAGGAACAAGTTGCCAGCACTAGGAACATGTTGCCATCGCTAAGAAGAAGCAGAGGAAACAGGAGCACCTGGTCAGGTGACTCACCTAGAGCGAAGCCATCTTTGGTCCACTGTGCCTGGCCCTGCTGGTGTGCCACCCGGCACCTGAGGGCCACGTCAACCCCCTCCCTCACTTGCACACTCCTCGGGGTCTCCACGAACCTCTGCAACACCCCAGCACCACCTGGTGGCAGGGGAAGGAAACACACCTGAATTATAAACACATATGCACATGTGGTTGAATGCCACACACACACACCTGGGTTATACACATGAGAAAAGGAGCACACCTGTGACTTCTGTACCTTGAGAAAGGAGCGTAACATCTTTAGAATAAGTATTTGCTGCGTAGACTGGGTCTTTATACCAAACTTGTCGGTGCCAGTTGCCGGGTATATCGTCATCAAATTACGATGATAACGACCTCCAGCTTGTTGACAGGTTACAATGGGGACGACCTCTAGCTTGTTGACAGGTTACAGTGGTGACGACCTCCAGCTTGTTGACAGGTTACAGTGGTGACGACCTCCAGCTTGTTGACAGGTTACAGTGGTGACGACCTCCAGCTTGTCGACAAGTTACAATGGGGACGACCTCTAGCTTGTTGACAGGTTACAGTGGTGATGACCTCCAGCTTGTTGACAGGTTACAGTGGTGACGACCTCCAGCTTGTTGACAGGTTACAGTGGTAATGACCTCCAGCTTGTCGACAGGTTACAGTGGTGACGACCTCCAGCTTGTCGACAAGTTACAGTGGTGACGACCTCCAGCTTGTTGACAAGTACAGTGGTAACGACCTCCAGCTTGTTGACAGGTTACAATGGTGACGACCTCTAGCTTGTTGACAGATTACAGTGGTGACGACCTCCAGCTTGTCGACAGGTTACAGTGGTGACGACCTCCAGCTTGTCGACAAGTTACAGTGGTGACGACTTCCAGCTTGTTGACAAGTTACAGTGGTAACGACCTTCAGCTTGTTGACAGGTTACAGTGGTAACGACCTTCGGCTTGTTGACAGGTTACAGTGGTAACGACCTCCAGTTTGTTGACAGGTTACAGTGGTGACGACCTCCAGTTTGTCGACAGGTTACATTGGTGACGACCTCCAGCTTGTCGACAAGTTACAGTGGTGACGACTTCCAGCTTATTGACAAATTACAGTGGTAACGACCTTCAGCTTGTTGACAGGTTACAGTGGTAACGACCTCCAGTTTGTTGACAGGTTACAAGGGTAACGACCTTCAGCTTGTTGACAGGTTACAGTGATAACGACCTTCAGCTTGTCGACAGGTTACAGTGGTGACGACCTCCAGTTTGATATCTTTATTGAGGAAACGTTTCGCCACACAGTGGCTTCATCAGTCCATACAAAGGAGAATCTTGAAGAACAGGAGGAGAATGAGGTAATCAGTCCCTCAACCTTGAGTCGATGTGTTCAGTCCATCAATCTTGACAAGGATATCCTTACTTAAACTTCGACTACAAATATATGATTCAATTTATTTTACAAGAAACTACAATTTAAATTCGAAACGTGATCCCATGGCCAGGATGAGCTGCTGGAGACCATGGTGTCAGGATCGTGTTCTCATAAGTTCCGATCCTCTCTCTAAACCGGTTGACGATTCTTGCAGCCGCTGGCTTAAGCCTCTCGGGTGGACCTCCCTAACACGCTTTAATATTACAGACATCTTAAGTTTCAGGCCAAGTAGGAAACCAACAATTTCGGGAGCGGAGTTGCGTTGAGCAGAGTGACAGCGCGATTAATAGTGCCGTTGGGGAAGCGCTAAATCCACACGGGTCATATAGCGCCTGGGAATGAAAGGTAATCTGCTTGATCCAAGAAAGAGGAGTGTGTGTCAAATTTATTTAATGAAGAACCCTTCACGAGCATCAAGATACTTCCTTTTCCATCCCTGATGCATCAGGGATGGAAATCAAGGACCCTGATGGAAATAAATTACCTGGGATTATCCCAGGTAATTTACACTATGTATGATAATTGTACTTATGTGTACCTGTACCTAAATAAGCTTACAGGTGTCTTTAAACTTTCGTTAAGCAGGAGATATTTCCTCTCTTTGTTTACACGATTTGTTTCGTTCGCTAAAACTATTACCTAAGTGAGGAATGAGTGTACCTGCGTGTGTGGCGCAGCAGAGAAGCAGTAGAGAAGCCAAATGTATTCCCTTGGCCCTGTGAGTGGCACTGCCAGCTGATGTTGATGTTAGTCTAAGCGACGTCTTGTGTGACCTTGACACCATGACACTTGTTTGAGTTGTCCACTGGCTGAAAGTACACATTCCACATCTTCCTGACTGTCATCTTCCAGTGTAGCTTTGACTGTGTCCCGAGAGCATAGCAGAGACGGTCAGACATTGTCTACTTTGCAAAAATCTTATATTACTCAGCCTGGATGAAAGGCTCACCATCATGACCGACCACATCCATTACACAAACCTGGAAAAGAGAATTATCAGTGGAATTAAATAACTATTTCCAGCTGAACACGTCCTTTCAAGACTAAGGGACTAATCCCTTCAAATTACTTTTTCACGTCATCCAGCGATTATTCTCTGCATCGGACTGATAGACACTAGTTGGCGAAACGTCTCTACAACGTAAATGTCGCACATGTATCTTACACATGTGCTAATCTTTCCGTTAAAGAAGAAGCTAAGACGTTGTGTAGTTTTAAAAGTAGGTTGCATAAATACATGAGTGGGTGTGGGTGGGTGTGAGTTGGACCT
Source organism: Cherax quadricarinatus (assembly GCF_038502225.1). Classification (NCBI taxonomy): domain Eukaryota; kingdom Metazoa; phylum Arthropoda; class Malacostraca; order Decapoda; family Parastacidae; genus Cherax; species Cherax quadricarinatus. The sequence continues at coordinate 6,207,767 of NC_091332.1, forward strand.
GACTAGCTTGTGCTACTAGGTTAGATGCCGTGCTCCTTCCTTAAGTGAATGTGACTGACCTGACTAGGTTAAGGCATTGGCTTAAGCCGGTGGGAGAATTGGACCTGCCTCGCATGGGCCAGTAGGCCTGCTGCACCGTTCCTTCTTCCTTATGTTCATATGCTCTTATAAACATATCAGAATGTTAGCCAGGTGAAACATCCCATCTTGAAGGTATAGCATCAAGTATCTTGGAGTACATGGTGTCAGCTATGCATACTGAATCACTGGCTACCAGGAAACAACCGAGATTCGATCCAGTGCTTCTTTCTGATGCTAACAACATATGAAACACAAACAGAGATGTTTTCAGCGTAAATACTAAAAGAGTTTACGTTAGTCTTAATCTGTGCTAGGGATTATTGTAGTCTTGGTATTGTATTCCAGGTATCCCTCCTACCTTCCTCACCCCTCGCTTCTACCTAGGTATCCCTCCTACATTCTACATTTCTTTCTACTTGTCTAGGGATTCTTGATGTATTCCTCTTCATCATCTTCCTATCCCACTGTTCATCATTCCCGCCTTCGCTATTAACACCCGTTCTCATATCCACGTTCACACCTCCCACGTTCACCTCTTATCCCCACACATACTCCCACACCACTCCTCCCACGCCAACCCCTCTCACACCTAACACGCCCACACCTCCCACGTCCATAACTCTGTCAAGGTAGGTGGCGTCTATGTGACGGTAGCTAAGCAGGTGACGGTGTTGTGTTACACTGCCTCTCTCTCTCTCTCTCTCTCTCTCTCTCTCTCTCTCTCTCTCTCTCTCTATCTCTCTCTCTCTCTCTCTCTCTCTATCTATCTATCTATCTATCTATCTATCTATCTATCTCTCTTCTCTATCTCTCATTTTTTACACGCTAAGAGCTGGAACCTACATCAGCTCATCTGAAAGTCTTTTATTGTTAAGAGATAAACAGATAGGGGACAAGATGAAGTTGGAGCCATGTGTGGACCAGCGATTTAATTTGGTCTCTGTCTCTCTGTCTCTCTCTTTCTCTAGAGAGATAATATTATAGGGAATGTTATACCTTCGAACTCATCAATACCCTTATTAACGACCGCTTCTTTAACGACCACTTCTCCAGGCGACGACCTTAGTAAGTACTCTAGCGACCACTTCCATCAGCGATCATTTCCACAGCGACTACTTCAGCGACCACTTCTTCAACGGTCACCTGTCTAGCGACTACTTCCACCAGCGTCCACTTATCTGGCTCTCACTCCAAGGGAGAGAGTTCTCTACAATGATATAAGACTACATATGTTCACTCCACCACAACCACTCACAAACTGGCTGCCTCAGACTTACCTGCCTCACCACGCCCGCGCCTGCCCACTCTGACTAAGTTAAGTGTCCCATCAAATTTTAGCATAGTGTATGTGTCATCATATTTTTATGAGCGATGTGTAAACAGAAGGAGAAGAAAATCAATTGCCGTATCTAGAAATCCCTTTGCGCATACGGGTAGGGCCAGACGTTAGGGTCTTCTAACACCTGCTGTTCACCTATCAGTAAATAGGTGCCAGGGTGTTAGTCGACTGGTGTGGGTCGCAACATGTAGGTATAGTGTTGAATACGAGACACCTTTAACTACAAAGCGAATTCTTGTATATACAACGAGAGGTATATCTCTCTCTTATTGTATATACACCGAGAGGTATATATCTCTCTTATTGTATATACACCGAGAGGTATATCTCTCTCTTATTGTATATACACCAAGAGGTATATCTCTCTCTTATTGTATATATATATTAAAGACTATTTTACTTTCTATATTATAGATTAAAGTATATTTTCGGTTGTTGCTGTGCTAGTGAACTGCAACCTTAATGACCCACGTGCGCTAGGGAGATTTAAACTCTCTCTACTGCACGTATTTATATAAAAGCAACTGATGTAAGAATTACCTAATGGTAGGCAATATGTGCAACACCTAGACAGCTTGAATATGAAGACACAGGGCGGTGAAGATGCTTCCTGCTGGGTCACATGTTTTCAGAGATGTGAGTGTTTGACTTTAGGTAAGATTTGTTAGGAAACAGGACAGCTGACATCTTTTGTCATCTGACAGAGGCTTTCCGCTGACTTACCGGTAGACCCCTTGAAAATATTATGCTTATGATTATAGTCATTATTAGTGTTTGACTCCCAGCTGGATGCCTCGTGGTAGGTCGTTGGTCAACCCAACCTTCTTCACTTGGTCATATTTGTGGGTACACAAGTTAAAGAAAATGCATATATGCTTTTTTTTACCCTTTTATTGCTCTATGAGTCATAAACCAACAGAATAACAAGAAGATGGAAGTAAGAACAAGAGGATGGAAGTAAGAACAAGAGATGGAAGTAAGAACAAGAGGATGGAAGTAAGAACAAGAGATGGAAGTAAGAATAAGAGGGAAGCTGCTCTTTTTTGTTTCCAGCCGGGGATTTGGTCCCTGGACCTCGATGGTAAAAGCCGTGACTCTTACCACTAAGCTATGGCAGTTGATATTCTAAGAGAAAGGGAAGACTGAGAGCGAAGCGGGAAGACGGTAGCAAAGTGCTACTACCAAACAACACACTTCTTCTCTGGGTTCATGGGCGAGCCAGCAGGACAGCTCCAGATTTCTGAGAACTGCTCCATGTTTCCCATCGGCACGAGCACTCTGTACTTGCCTGGAGAGTGTACGTTTGTCAGCACCTGGTTGAACAGTCCCTCGGTGGTGTAGGAGCCACACCAGATGTTAGCGTTGGAGAGGAAGAACAGCTGGTATGGGGTGTATTCTGTGAGGCCAGGCAAGCGAGGCTCCTCGCCATACCTCTCAACGTACTTATTGTAGGCCAAGAGCGCCTCTCGGAGGCCCCCGTTGTCCGCAATGTTCTCACCCTGTACACACAGACGTGAATTAGTAATTTCGCAACATGTAGAAAAGTAAGCCAGTCAAATAAACACATATAAGTAAGCCAGCCACATATACAGGTGTAAATAGCCAAGCCAGCCACAAAGTGTAAATAAGTAAGCCAGCTACATACAAGTGTCAATAAAGAAGCCAGCCACATACACGAGTGTATATAAATAAACCAGCTACATATACAAGTATAAAAAAGTAAACCAGCCAGATGCACAAGTGTACATAAGTAAGCCAGCCTTATACACAAGTGTAATACACAAATAACCAGCATAAGAAACAGGAACTTACGACGACGTTCCGGTCCGACTTGGGCCATTTACAAAGTCTAACAGAAAAGAGCCAGTATATTAAGTAAGCCATCCACATACACAGGTGTAAATAAGTGAGCCACAGACATACACAAGGGTAAATAAGTAAGCCAGCCACGTACACACCTGCGTGTTGACACCATTCAAAGTAGCATTAGGGAGGAGAGCGTCAATCTCCGGCACACGTATGCTGCCGTACTGGTCGACGATACACTGAGCGTGCTCTTGGAAAGCTTCCAGGGTGGCGTTGCTCCACCACGGTACGGCGTTGCCGTGCAAGTCGTTCTGTCGTCCCTCGTCATCGAACCCGTGAGTGATCTCGTGGCCTATGACCTGAAGTAAATGTAACCAAGGAGCTAATGACGGCAGGATGGAAGTAGAAGAAACGTTTCACCACATAATGTCTTCATCAGTCCAATACAAAGTAGAAAGGATGGACTGAACACATCGACTCTAGGCTGAGGGACTGATTACCTCAAACTCCTCCTCTCCGTACATCATTCATCAGTCTGCTTTGTATTGAGCTGATGAAGTCACTGTGTGGCGAAACATTTCTTCAATAAAGATTCCCATATGTTGCATAAGTGTCTCAATCTTCAACTTGTCGGTTTTAAACCATTTATCACAGTAGCTGATATGATAGCGCAGGGCTACGCCTTAGTAGCGGCTAACCTAGTAGTCGTACTACTGTCTGGTACACAGCATTTATTTAACCTGTAGGCTGTGTATATTGTTAGTTTTATTTAACGTGTGAGAGTGTTGTATCTTGAGTTATATATGCTATTGTATACAAAGTAACTACAGCGAAAAAATATAGTGAAATTCCAAGCGATTTCGAGAAATCACTCTGGTTATTTTGTATATTGTAATATCACCTGATTACTGTGATATTATTGCATACTATTGTACATATTCTAGACAATATATTTTTAGTTGCTGGTATAAGTAAGAAGATGGGAAATTATAAGCATTTAGATTTTGTCCAGAATCTTTGGACAGGACGAAAGACTGGTTTTTAGTCCGATAAGAGTCTTAAGATAAAATAATAACTGGTATTGAAGTGACAACAGCGCCCTCTATCACGTATGTTCATCTTTGTATCTATATTAACATAAGAACATAAGAACGAAGGAACACTGCAGAAGGCCTACTGGCCCATGCGAGGCAGGTCCAAGTCCCTACCGGCTTAAGCCAATGCACCCAACCTAGTCAGGTCAGGTCACATTGACTTAAGGGAGGAACACGGCAACCGACCTGTTAGCACAAGCTATCAGGTCCAACTCACACCCACCCACATCTACTCATGTATTTATCCAACCTATTTTTAAAGCTACACAACGTTCTGGCCTCTATAACGGTACTTGGGAGTTTGTTCCACTCATCCACAACTCTATTACCAAACCAGTACTTTCCTATATCCCTCCTGAATCTGAATTTTTCCAACTTAAAACCATTGCTGCGAGTCCTGTCTAGGCTAGATATTTTCAGCACACTATTTACATCCCCTTTATTTATTCCTGTCTTCCACTTATAAACCTCAATCATATCCCCCCTCATTCTACGTCTTTCTAGAGAGTGCAGTTTCAGGGCCCTTAGTCTATCCTCATAGGGAAGGTTTCTGATACATGGGATCATCTTTGTCATCCTCCTTTGTACATTTTCCAGAGAATTTATATCCATTCTGTAATACGGTGACCAAAACTGTGCAGCATAATCTAAATGAGGCCTAACCAAGGATGTATAGAGTTGAAGAACAACCTGAGGACTCCTATTATTTATGCTTCTTGATATGAAGCCAAGGATTCTATTAGCTTTATTGCGAACACTTATGCACTGTTGTCTTGGTTTCAGATTACTGCTAACCAGAACTCCTAAATCTTTTTCGCAATCCGTAATATTAAGATCTACATTATTTAGTTTATATGTGGCATGGTTATTGTCCTGTCCAACATTTAGAACTTTGCATTTGTCTATATTAAACTGCATCTGCCACTTCTCCGACCACTGCATCAGTCTATTCAAATCCTCCTGGAGTGCTCGAATGTCCTCGTCAGAATGAATTCGACGGCCTATTTTGGTGTCATCGGCAAACTTGCCGATGTCGCTCTTTATGCCCTCATCTATGTCGTTTATGTAGATTGTGAACAGCAGGGGGCCCAACACTGACCCCTGTGGAACACCGCTCGTGACGCTTCCCCACTCTGATTTCTCCCCATTTATGCAAACTCTCTGCTGCCTATTTGTCAACCATGCCTCTATCCAGGAAAAAATTTCTCCTCCTATTCCATGTGCTTTAATTTTCCTCAATAGTCTCTGATGTGGGACCCTGTCAAAAGCCTTACTGAAGTCCATATACACAATATCATATTCATTACCATGATCTACCTCCTCAAATACCTTAGTGAAAAAAGTTAATAAATTCGTAAGGCAGGAACGCCCCTTTGTAAAACCATGCTGAGATTCGTTGATTAATTTATGCTTTTCAAGGTGGCTACGAACTGCCTCGGCAATTATTGATTCCATAAATTTTCCCACTATGGAGGTTAGGCTTATTGGTCTATAGTTCGAAGCTAAGGACCTGTCACCTGTTTTGAAAATAGGTATCACATTTGCCATTTTCCACTTATCTGGCACCATGCCAGTTTGTAGTGATATGTTGAAAAGATTAGCCAAAGGTGTGCTAAGCTCCTCTTTACATTCCTTTAGAACCCTTGCATACAGTTCATCAGGGCCTGGGGATTTGTTAGGTTTTAATTTATCTATTTGCCTAAGGACCATGTCACTTGTGACCCTAATAGTGCACAGTTTATTATCGTCCTGTTCTACATAATTTATCATTACTGGAATATCGCTGGTATCCTCCTGTGTAAAAACTGAGAGGAAGTATGTGTTAAAAATTCTACACATTTCCTTATCACTGTCAGTGAGCTGACCCGAGGAACTTTTGAGTGGGCCTATCTTGTCCCTGATCTTACTTCTGTATACCTGAAAGAATCCTTTTGGGTTAGTCTTCGATTCTCTTGCAACTTTAACCTCATAATCTCTATTTGCTTTTCTAATTCCCTTTTTTATTTCTCTCTTTAACTGAATATATCGATTTCTTAATTGCCCCTCTCCTCTTTTGATTTGCCTATATATGCCTCTCTTTTGACCAATCAGATATTTTAATCTATTGTTCATCCATTTAGGATCATTTTTGTTTGATCTGATTTCCCTATTTGGAACATAATTTGACTGAGCAGCTAGAACTATGCCCTGGAAAGCATCATATCGGCAACCATCACCACCTACCTGACCCCTAGTCAGGTCATTCCAGTTCAGCCCACCTAAGTAATTTTTCAGTCCTATGAAATCAGCCAAGCGAAAGTCAGGGACGGAGACTTGATTGCCATTATTAGGGGAATTCCATGATATGTTAAAACTGAGTGATTTGTGATCACTCTCCCCAAGCTCATCATTAACCTCAAGATTATTAATTAGTGTTTCCCTACTGGCAAGAACCAAGTCAAGGAGGTTATTTCCCCTAGTTGGCTCTGTCACAAACTGTTTTAAAAAACAATCCTGGATCGTATCAAGAAAGTCACCCGACTCTAAATTTCCTGTCAAATTGCTCCAGTCAATCTGTCTATAGTTGAAATCTCCCATTAGCACAACATTTTCGTATGTAGATGCCTTACGAATTTCGTCCCATAGAAGTTTACTGCACTCCCTATCAAGATTTGGGGCCCTGTAAATCACACCCAAAATTAGTTTTTCTCGGCCCTCGAGAAGCTGTAACCAAACAGATTCAGTGGCTGACGCTTCTAATTTAATATCTTGTCTAACACAACAATTTAAATTGTCTCTGACATACATCGCTACTCCACCACCTTTCCTGTTGACCCTGTCAGTGTGGAATAATTTATAGCCTTGTATGTGACATTCAGAGGGCATCTCTCTATCTTTCAGATTGAGCCAGGTCTCTGTTATAGCAATAATATCTATGTTTCCTGCACTTGCAATTAATCTTAGCTCATCTATCTTATTTCTAACACTCCTGCTATTAGTATAGTAAACCTTAAGGGAGCTAGTCCCTTGCTGCCCTCTGCTGTCCCCCTTTGTTTGCTGACCTGTTCTATTGTCTTTATTTATAACTTCATGCTGAATGCCTTTTATACATTTACTGTTTCCAACCCTAGTGTTGCAACCTGCTTGTTTCCCACACACACCCATACCTCTATCTTCCATCAGTTTAAAATCATAGGCATTTCACCAATGGCCTTCTCAATCGAGTCTGCAAGTGCTACCACCCCTGCCCCAGAGAGATGAACCCCATCCCTTGCATACATATCATGTTTGCCATAAAAGTTGTTCCAGTTGTCAATGAATGGGATTGCAAGTTCCTTGCAGTATCTGTCTAGCCAGCAATTTACACCAATTGCCCTAGACAACCATTCATTTCCTACTCCCCTTCTAGGCAAGATGCTACATATGATTGGGATCCCTCCCTTAGACTTAATGAAATCTATAGCTGACCTGTACTTATCTAGCAGCTCTTCTCTCCTACCCTTCCCAATATCATTTCCACCAGCACTGAGACAGATAATGGGCTTGTTCCCATTACCTGACATGATATTATCCAGTCTGTTGACAATGTCCCCAACACCAGCTCCAGGGAAGCACACTCTATCTCTCATCTTCTTATTCCTATTACAAAAAGCACGATCAACATATCTTACCTGAGAGTCACCAACCACAAGAATGCGCTTACCTTCATTAGCAGGGGCAGTAGTACCCTTACCTTCACTGGCCACTGAAGTACATTCATCCTGGAGAACAGAGAAGCGATTTCCTACCTTCAGATCTGCACTCTTAACTTTCCTTACTCTGATGCGCCTCCCATTACTGTGAACAACTCGCCACTTGTAGCAGGTGCTGGCCTTCACCTCACTGCTGGTAGCCGTTGCTACCACCCCACCTACAGCCTCCTCACAGTGAGAGACAGACTGCACCTCACTGCTAGAAGCCTCATTCCCCACATCTCCAACCACCTCACACTCTCTCCCAGGCCCATTGAGGTGGACCTTCAGCCTCCTAATCTCCTCCTGGAGAAGCAAGACCTCCTCCTTCAACTCTCCAACCTCAGCTTTTAAAACACTGTAGAAGCAAGCCATGCTTTGTAACCGTCCACGCTAATCCCCAAGCAGCTCAGGGTCTGTGACCTCACGTGACGACTGACCACTGAACACTGATTCTATTTATTTAAAACGGTTTCAATTAGCACTCTGTGTTGTTAATAAAGTTATTGTGAATGTGTAAAGGTTCGAACCTCATGAACTCCGATCAACATGGGTTTAGCGCTTAGAATGAATTTTTAATTTATTTACCCGACAGAGAGAATCTTTACCCGGCTGAGACCCCCCGTCCGTACGGGTGGGTCACTATACGCTCCAGTCTCCTATGAGGGGTCAGAGAATTGGCCCCTTGTGGAGGATTGAGCCTCCATGCTTCCTACACACAAAAACTCCTGTTTCTATGCTTCTTTGACGGAGTTCAAATAGGGGTTCACAAATAGACAGGAAAGCTTAATTAAAAAAAAAGTCAGAATACTCTACTTACCTGTCCGATACCTCCGTAGTTGAGAGCTTGAAGGGAATTGGCGCGGTAGAAGGGCGGTTGAAGGATGCCCGCAGGGAAGGTGATCGAATTGAACTCCGGCATGTACATGGCATTGACGATAGTGGGGGGGAAGTACCACTTGTCTCTCTTGGTGGGGTGACCCACCTCCTCCAGCTCGTCAGTGCTCGTCCACAAGCTGCAGGAGGTAATGTGCTCGTTACAGTCATCGTGGAACCTCATCTCAATTGCATGCATCATATACACATTTTGATTATTATTGAATTATTACTCCTTTGATACTTATCTTCCGTGAACCATATCCTGGCAAATATGAATTACGAAGGGGACAGAACACACTGATAGTGTGTTCGTAGGTGGACAGGAGGAGAACGTGGGTCATAACCACAAATGAGATTATGAAAGGACACAAAATTATGCTTATGAAAATGATAAACAAGAAAAATTCAGCATCATAATATGCAGAATTTTTTTTCACAAATATAAACTAAAAAAAAGTTCGGTGCCGAGTAAACAACAGAAAACAGTTCTTCACAAATAGCGTCGAAAATACTGAAGTGGAACCAAAAGTTGGTCGTCACTTTAAACTTCAAAAAACATGACAAAATAAAATGACAGGATAGTCTCACTCATATGTCTAAATAATTATCCTAGAGGGTAAGATATATAGTGTCCTACCTGAGCTTCTGTACGTTGAGGAAGTGCGTGTCATTGGCTGTGTCCTGGAGGCCGCTGTAATACAACTCCATAGCAGAATTGTTCCCATACCAGTCAGGATATGCAATAAGCTTGGTGATAGCATCTGCCTTCTCCACAGCCTTGGGTTTAGTTTCGTCATCCATCCATTCGTTGATATCCAGCAAATCTTTAAAGGCTGAACGGATGTCTTCCACCATCTCGTTAGCCTCGTCTTTGGCCTGTTGAGAAAAGTAGGTCTCCACGTACTTTATACCTACAGCCATACCCATGAAGTTGTTGACTTTATCAGCGCAGATTTTCCAGCGTGGCTCCTGAGCCTTTACGCCGCTGGCTACCATCTGATACTGGAAGGAGGCCTCGCGCATGGCCAGGTTGGTCTCGTCGCCCAAGGCCTTCACAAGTCGCCACATGATGTAGTTTGAAAGTGTACGAGTGCTTGTTGCTGCAACAAGAGTTGTGAGCTTTACAAGATACTCAGGCTCTTGCACAATCACCCTCGTGGAGGTATCAATGGAGACTTCCGTCGAGGCAAACATGGTAGTCAGCATCTGTATCCAGTCGATATCGGAATCAGCTGTCAATTCGCTCAGCTCTGATACTGTCATTGGGTTGTACATGCGATTCATGTCCCGTCTATCTTCATCCGGTGTAGTGATGTTGGCAAGAGCCATTTCAAAGTCAACAACATCGGATACTTCTGCATTACTGACAGTAATATTTTCCTGTAATGATGTGGATATTATCGAGGCAGTGGAGGACATGTACGTCTTATAGGCATTAATTATCTCCTCATAGTTGGCTGGAGATGTCAGAATCGATCTCGGCATACCCAGGGATGTCTGGTCTATGTATATCGCTGTTATATCAGTGTCTTTTTCGTCAGCATATGCCCACACATTTATTAAATAACCTGCAGCCAGTTGTCTTCTTGCCTCGGCAACTGAGGTCTGCCAGTCAAATGCAGCTTCGCTCCACTCATTCAAGGTCATAGGCCAGCCGCCGAACTGTGAGAGTAAGTTGGTTAAGGGAGTCACACCGATTGTTTCCAGAAGTTCTTCATTAATACAGGCAGCATAAAAGTTTTTAGCGTCATTAATGGGTTTTAGATCCTGTGGATTCTGAGGCTCTGAGAGGATGCTGCTCAAGGCATTACTTAACTCTCGATCAAGAAGATCAAACTGAACCCAGCTTGACGACTCCTCTGGCACTGGGTTTTCAATTATCCAGTTGCCACAAGCAAACTGAAAGAAGTCCTGGCAAGGGTCGATAGTGGCATCCATGGCCTCGATGATGGAGGCGGCAGCCAGGGTACACTCGATCGTGCTGCAGATCTCAAACTCGGCGCCATCGTCAGTTCGAGCATGATACACAGGAAGACGTGGCGCCTGCTTTTGCGATGCCATAAGCTTCACGTTTGATAAGGTTTCCTCGGGATTTACTTGAACATGTTCTTCCGTCCTCTGCGGTGATGCTTGGAGACGGATCGTAGGTGCAGCCTCCCTGAGAAAGAAAACACGGATGGTCTCGGTATATCAACAAGGAGCTGCAACTAGTACACAAGAGCCTGAGCTAACTTGGCTATATCTTTTGGCTGTGTAATGTCTGCACGCATCTGACAAAACAACTATTAACTGGATGATGATGAATATGTTTCTTTCTTTGTTTTCTGGGTCACACTGCTTTGAGGAGAGACGGCCGATGTGTTAAGAAAAATGAAAACTGAGTTTCTCTAATACTGGTTACTTTCAAAAGTATGTGGTGCTTACTGTAGTTGTCCACATATATCTGCTGTGCTTTACTAGTCTGGCTGAGAGCTCGTCTGTCTGTGTGTACCATCTGAGAGCTTACCTATTGGCAGGCGAGGTTTCTGGTCTCCCGACGGCGACCACACCGACCAGAGCCATGCAGGCGAGTAATGCCACCCCTGATATCCCTATCAGCACCTTCTCCAGGCGAGTCCTTCGCCTCCATATGCCTCCAGCACGTCCCTCCTGCGCCGCCTCCACCAACTGCTCCTGACTCTTTCCCGTCTCCATAACTGTGCTGCGGAAACACACATTTATGTAAATACACTTACTACACTTACGCTACTAGAAACACCCTGCAAATATATGAAGTAGAGAATGAGAGTAAAAGGTAAGGGAGAAGGACAGAGGGAGAGGAAAGGAATGAAAAACCCGGAGGAAGGAAGAAACAACAGACATTTGAGAGTACAAAGAAATTTAGAATAAAAATAATTAATAAATCAACAGGAATATTATTATTAAATAATAATAATAATAATAATAATAATAATAATAATAATAATAATAATAATAATAATAATAATAATAATAAATCATGACAAAGTACTTTAGATTTGCTGTGGTTGGGCTTATCACTGGAATTGTCACTGACCTTAACAATGTCACTGTCAGTGAGCTTCAGAACGTCGCTTTAACTGACCTTAACAGTGACTAGTGATAATAATAAATGGTTCGTAACGGCTCAGGAAGGACCGACACGTCTCCCAGCTGTGTGGGTTAGTTATAAATTGTTGTAGACACCTTATTGTGATCTGTTTTTTGTGTTCATATGGAGATTCTCGGCTCGATAGTTTAGTCATCTTGGTCTTTCATGTCTCCACGAGATGCCGTATTGATGACTTGAAAAAGGTGTACACGTAGGGGAAACATGGCATGAAGTTCTACACATGATTTGATAAAGCTCTACATGACCTGATACAGCTCTACACGACCTGATAAAGCTCTTCATAGAGCATAATGATAAAGCTCTACACAGAACGAAACGTTTTCCTAACGAAAACATCATCTACAATTGTCTTGCGTCACACATATGACTCCTAGTGGTGCTCTAAGTGTTCTCACGAGGCTTATCCGTGCCAAGTGTGTGTGTGTATGCATCCGCTCTTCACATATCCGGTCACGACAAACTTGCATTGTTCACGTGGATGACACGTGAGTAAAGGTCAGCTGACCTTGAGTAACATCCTGACGTCAGGGGAAGATGGGTGGTAAAGCTGGAACTACTTTGACTTAACCTGATCCATAGCTCACTGGAGCTATGGAACCTGTGACTGGTTTCCAGCCTGGTCTGAAGGTTAGACTTTTCTATTGAATCCATCAGCCTGTTGCTACGTAGACTTTCAGGTCTACGGATCATCATAGGTTAGGGAGTGAGACAGGAAGTGAATGACCAAGGAAAGGAGGACCTAGAAAAGAAAGAGAGAGAGAGAGAGAGAGGTAGTCACTGACATAGCAACACCGACACCCACTTAGCAATACACGGAAAGACCTTCATATGTAACCACTTAACATTTATCGCTCACATTATTATCATCTCAGAACACGTCACTCCCAATCAAGAATTTCAGGGTCACAAGCGTTTTGCGTTTCTGTTGTATATCTGATAACAGTCACAACAGACTGTGTTGACTACAGGCTTAAAATAAATAAAAGCTTATCTACTCGGTGTAATATGATTACTGATGATAGCTACCGGCTAGCATGATATACTGGCGTGATCAATTAGACTCAAATCCAACACTCAATTTTCTGTAATGGGAAGATGATGTTTTCTTGATGTGTTGCGGGTCTATTGTAATTAAAATTTCTTGCTGTTTAATGTATTCTTTTTTGTAGGTTAAGATAGGAAAAACAAACCTAATCTAGCTTTACTTAAGGTAATCTAACTTAAAAATCGAGAAAAGAATTTGTTATGATTGTAATTTGTGTTGTTTATAGTGTTGTCAAGCGAGTTTACTAATTATTGTAACCTCAGGTGTTGCATGGTGGCCACAACACAAGGTCAACCAAAAAATACATGAAATATGTATGAATTCAGAACACTAAATAGGAAAGTATTTAGTTATACTTTTTAATTAATATCTTTAAATATAATGCAGTTCGTGGATATACTTTTTGGACATATTTATGGGACAATCACAATGCAGCCTCAACTCAGAATAAAATGGCATACTCCAGTTCAGATAAAAATTAAAGAAAAAATCTGGATACATATGAGCCTTTTTTATCGTATGTTACCAAAAAAATCTTGAAAATATCTAGGGAACATAATAAGTAAAGTGGGTAAAGATAACCAAACTTATCTTCTTGAAGTGGTTAGTGAGATAACCCTGAGACTCACCTCCCCTTAAACACACACACACACACACACACACACACACACACACACACACACACACACACACACACACACACACACACACACACACACACACACACATATATATATATATATATATATATATATATATATATATATATATATATATATATATATATATATATATATATATATATATATATATATGTCGTGCCGAATATGTAAAACTGGTCAATTAGCAAGAACTCATTTAAAATTATGTCCTTTCTGAAATTTTCTCTTATACGTTTAAAGATATATTTTTTCACTAATGTTAATGTATAAATTTTTAATTTTGCACCAAAAGAATCTTAGAAAACTTACCTAACCTTATTATAACAAGAACAATTTATTTTAGCCTAACCCAACTAAATATACTTTAGATTTGTTTACAGTAATTTAATACTAAACAAACACAGTGAAAATATATTTTTTTCGTTAGGTTCAGAATGATTTTGGCGAAATTATTGCATACACAAATTTTCACTTGTCCTAAATGGCAAGATGAGCGTTGCTATTTAAGCTAAGATCGCAAATTCTGCCTATTCGGCACGACATATATATATATATATATATATATATATATATATATATATATATATATATATATATATATATATATATATATATATATATATATATATATATATATATATATATATATATATATATATATATATATATATATATATATATATATATATATATATATATATATATATATATATATATATATATATATATATACATGAAAGGAGTTGGACCTTTTACGATGGGGAAAAGTCTCCCTGGATTTAGAAATCCAAATTTTGCATCTCAGAATGTCTCAAAACTATATTTTCATATTGGAAATAACTTTTAAATTAGAATTAACTTTGTCGCCTTTTCATTATCTCCTCCTCCTTCTCCTCCTCTCTTTCTGCATTCTCACTTTTCCCCATCACCTCTCTGTTTCTTTTCCTTGCGTCCTTATCTCCTCCCTTCCTCTCTTTGCCTCATATTCTTGCCTCATTTCCTCTCCCTCTCTCCTCGCCCTCTTGAGTCACTCACCCGAAGCTGAAACTATTCAACTTGAATAATTTAAGCCATACCGTATTTTCCGGCATATAAGGCGCACGAGCATATAATACGATATTTCCAAGCAGATGTAACATAACATTATTAAATAACTGATAAAGTGTAACACAAAGCCTACTATTGACCATGACCTTGAACATATAAGGCGCAGGCTGATTTTCCAAAACTTTTTGTTAGGGAAAAACGCGCCTTATATGCCGGAAAATACGGTAACTGGCTCTCATAATTGCTATTAATAAGTTTAGAGATCCGACCTAAGTATATCCATGTTAAATAAGAATGGTTCTTGAAAATTAGACACATGTGCAATATCTTTAATGTAGACGTTTCGCTATCCAGTGGAGTTATCAATATAAATTCTACGACATAATTTGAAGACAGTAGAACTGTATACAAAAGATGAGGTAATCAGTCCCTCAGCCTTAGAGTTGGTGTGAAGAGCACCGTACGGTGCTAGACATGAGGAGGTCAACGACATCATAAAGAGAAGTCTCGCCACAGCCCGTTGTCCAGCCCAACGGGAACCCCAAGTGCAGAGGTCTGACGGAAGTCAAAAGCGTCCTGATGGGGCCACTATGCTACCCTGGAAGGATGGTAAGCAGGTTGCCTGGGACTACACCTGTGCCGCCACATTGGTAGACATCTACTTGCCATACACCCTAGCTGAAGGGGGTGGAGCTGCCAGCCACAGGGAGATCCAGAAGACCCGCAAATATGAAAGCCTTCCCCTTGTTATAACTTCATCCCAGTAGA
Source organism: Cherax quadricarinatus (assembly GCF_038502225.1). NCBI lineage: Eukaryota > Metazoa > Arthropoda > Malacostraca > Decapoda > Parastacidae > Cherax > Cherax quadricarinatus. Next base: position 6,223,328 of record NC_091332.1, read on the forward strand.
GTCGAAGACCCTTGGAGCATGGGGCAAGTGTGCTCTAAAGTTCATTAAAGAGCTGGGTGAAAAACTCATCATAGAAACCAGGGACCAAAGGGCGGCCAGCTTTCTCTTTCAGAGACTCAGTGTTGCGATCCAGAAGAGAAATGCCTGCAGCATTCTGGGTACACGGCCCACCGCCGGGAAGCTGGACGAAGTATTCGAGATGTAGCTCTGAGATGTTATCTATGTTGTTCTACTTCCTATTGTATTTTTGTCAATGTATTTTGTCTTTAAATAAAATCTGTATAAAATATAGGGGGTAGTAGTAGTAGTATATATATATATATATATATATATATATATATATATATATATATATATATATATATATATATATATATATATATATATATATATATATATATATAATTTCGTAAATATTTGTATAACAAAATTACTTTAGTTGGACTCATCTAAAGTTTCAGTGGATGGGAATGGGGATCAACGTTGGGCTGTTAAAATAATCTCCTTCCCCTGACGTCAATGAAAAGACTCTTGCACATGAGTATTAGAGCTTATCTTCCCTTCTATGGATCAGATCTAATTACCTTCTGTTCCCCAGGTGTTGTGTTGATCCTTATGGATTTAGTGCTTTCCCGTAAATCAGGTATGCTAATGAATATCCTGATACCCTCCCCTCGGTTGTCATTTTATGACGTTGTGAACGCAGGTGCCATAGTTGTTAAAAAGGCAACACCTGAGTGCTTTCGCGAGGTTAGACGCACATCTTCGGAGGAATGTTTGTGCGAACACACGAGACCGATCAGATATTTACTTTTTTCTTTCTTTTACTGTGACTTGGTAACCACATCATTAACACGAGGTGGCAACAACGTTGAAGCCAGGTTAGCGCAACACTGACACCAGTTGACCACAGCACTCTCTTAAGGTGGCCACAACACTAAGACCAGATGACCATACTACTCACCTGTGTCAAGACTTTAGGTGACCACAGCACGAAGACCGGATAACCACACTACTCACCTCTGTCAGGACGTGTAGTGTGACCAGGTGACCACAACACTGGAACTAAGTAATCACTCCTCTTCTTCAGATAACATTATCTTAAAAGACTTTTCTAGTGTGTTATCTCGCTTTATCTATACATAACAACCATTAAATTTTTCTTACACAATAACCCTGAACAGTGTTATTGGAAGAATTCTTGAGAAAATCTACACTAACCCTTGGACATTATCACAGTCCAAATAACACGGTGTTTTTAATATCGATATATTTTGTAACAAGTTCTACGAAAAAATTCTGTAGCAGGTTTTGTGACAGGTGTTGTGTGACGTGTTGCAGTAGGTGTTGTGACAGATGTAGCAGATGTCATGATTACCTGTGAAACTTGAGCTGGTGTGTGTTTCACAGCACACTCATGAACATATGCATAGACAACACAATAAGTGTCCAGGGCCCAAGACTGTTCAACTGCCTCCCAGCATACATAAGGGGGATTACCAATAGACTCCTGGCTCTCTTGAGGAAGGCGCTGGACAGGCACCTAAAGTCAGTACCTGACCAGCCGGGCTGTGGTTCGTACGTCAGTTTGCGTGCGGCCAGGCAGTAACAGCCTGGTTGATCAGACCCTGATCCACCACGAGGCCCGGTCTCAGACCGAGTCTCGGAGGCGTTGACCCCAGAACCCTTTCCAGGTATACTTCAGGTATATACGGATGAACTCAGGAATGTAACCAGGTCACGAATTTCTTTCATAACAACTCATGTATTTTATTTAACAGATCGGTCGTCTCCTACCGAGGTAGTCACTCAAAAAAGAAGAAATTTTCACCATCACTCGCTCCATTAGTCTTGGAAGAGGTGCACCGATACTACAGTACGGATGCCCCTCCGAACTGCAAATATCCCCACTCCTCCCTCAGAATACAGACACTGTACTTTCCACCTCCAGGACTCAAGTTCTCCAAACCGGTTTCCCCTGAATCCTTTCATAGCTGTTACCTTTCCCACTCTCCAATCCATACTTGTGGGTCGCATCCTGGGGAAGGACTTAAAAACTACTCCAATGGAAGACTTTGCTTCGGTTATCCTTGGTTATTAACCTTACGTGGCTGTCTATTCCTGGAGTATAACTGGAGAGGGTTTCAGGGGGTCAACGCCCCCGCGGCCTGGTCTGTGACAAGGCCTCGCGGTGGATCATGGCCGGATGAACCAGGCTATTACTGCTGGCCGCACGCAAACTGACGTACGAACCACAGCCCGGCTGCTCAGATAAAATCTAAAATTCTTCATTATTTCTTAACAAATCAAGGAATAGCAAGTACCCCAGTAGAAATATATAACTATGTATGACTTTTTTTTGGGTCATCCTAGGTAATTTACACATGTGTTACTATGTATGATAATTTGTGTAACTGTATTTATGTGTACGTGTCCCGTGGCCTGGTAGGCAACGCTCTCGCCTCACAGAATGTCTATGGTTCGATCCCCGGGTAGTTTAGTTTAATATGTTTATTATGCACCCCATACCCATCCAGTGGGCGGTAGTCAAAAGATTACAGAGGTACATAATGGGTCCAGGGACTGGGCCTCAAAGTTTTGATAGCTGAGCAAGTTACAGAGGTAATGAATTCACAATTTACAAAGGTAATGAACTCACAATTTACAAAGGTAATGAACTCCAGGTAGGTCTAGTCACAATCATGACAAGTTACAAAGGTATTTACAGATTACAGAGGTACACAATGGGTCCAGGGACCGGGCTCCAAAGTTTTGATGGCTGAACTAGGTACAAGGTAATGAACTCACAAGTTACAAAGGTAATGAACTCACAAGTTACAAAGGTAATGAATACTGTAAGAATGGTTACTTACGTGTATACATGGCTGCAATCATGAACAAATTTTAGAGTAATGAGCAATTCACACTTCCACACCCGGTCACAACTGTAGTGAGTTATTGGTGCAAATGTTGATTGCTGAGTCTCTCTCTCTCTCTCACACACACACACACACACACACACATACAAATTCATACACACACACACACACACACACACACACACACACACACACACACACACACACACACACACACACACACACACACACACACACACACACACACACCCACAGAGTAGTCAGGAAGTGGAATAGTTTGGGAAGCGATGTAGTGGAGGCAGGATCCATACATAGCTTTAAGCAGAGGTATGATAAAGCTCACGGCTCAGGGAGAGTGACCTAGTAGCGATCAGTGAAGAGGCGGGGCCAGGAGCTCGGACTCGACCCCCGCAACCTCAACTAGGTGAGTACAACTAGGTGAGTACACACACACACACACACACATACACAAACTCATACACACACACGCACACACACTCATACACACACACACACACTCATACACACACACACTCATACTCACACACACACACACACACACACACACACACACACACACACACACACACACACACACACACACACACACACACACTCACACACTCATACACATACACACAAAACACACACACACACACACACACACACACACACACACACACACACACACACACACACACACACACACACACACACACACACACATACACACACACACACATGCACATATGTGGTAATGCTTTATTTACAGCTAGCAAAGTCAGGGTATTTCTCCAGAATGGTCTGTAATATACCACTGTGGATAAAATACTTAGCCATTTCTTGAACACTTCTGAGTGAGTTGTTTCTAAATTCATTAATTTTATCGCACTCCAGTACATAATGACGCAGGGTGTGACAATAATCCATCTGGCAAAGTTTACATTTCGTTTGGTCTACATCTGGTGGTGGTGATTTAACCTGCCAAAGATACTTGTAACCCAGCCGGAGCCGGGCGGTAGTGACATCCAAGAGTCTGCTTATTTTGTTGGATGCACCATAGACATGTGGCTCCTCCTGCATGATAGAATGATGATAGATGGACTCACTGGTGTCAATCTCCCTGAGCTTTAAGTCCATAAAATTCAGCTGAAGTTCTTCTCGTATTATTGTTCTCAAACTACTACCTGACAAGCCAAGATTGTAATCTACTCCCTCTTTGAAAGCATACAGCTTAGCCAATTTATCAGTTCTATCATGCATCTGAAGACCAATGTGAGATGGAATCCACAGCATGTGCACTCTGACTCCACTGTCCACAATCCTACCATACCTGTGTCTGGCTTCTGACACAAGCATGCCACAATTTATGCTTAATGAGTTGAGAGCATTTATGGATGACAGAGAATCAGTTACAATTAAACTGTCAATCTTTGATACATAGATGCATTTCAGTGCAAGGAGTATGGTAGAGTGGAAATATTGGGAGTGTTTCCTTACACCTGCTGTCCCTGTTCACCTAGCAAGCAAGTAGGTACCTGGGTTAGTTAGTTACCATTTTTGGGTGTTAGTCGACTGGTGTGGGTCACATCCTGGGTGACAAGATTTAAGAACCCCAATAGAAATAAGACAGACAGTCCCTCGGTGAAGCACTGTATTTATGGATTAACCTGGGTGGCTAACCCTCCGGGGTTAAAAGTCCGAAGAAAATCTTATCTTTCCCAGTGAAAGTAGATCATACCGGAGGGACGGGTCAGTAGCAATTAATTAGGAAAGTTGTGGAGATGTCCTCTGAACCAAGATTCCATCTTTTGTATATAGTTCTGTTGTTTTCCAATTATGTCCTTGAATTTATATTGATAAAGGCACTGGAGGACGAAACGTCTACAATAAAGATACCCAGATGTTGCACATGTGTCTAATTCTTCACCTGTCTGAAATGCTTGTGCATGCTAGTGGCTTTCTTTGTGTCTAACAATATTTTGTTACATGTAAGCTACACATTGTACTGTACAAAGGAATAAAGGAGTTGATTAGATAACTGAACTTAAGAACTCTCTAAATATTAAATAGTTTACCCACGAAAAAGCAAGAGCTTGTCAAAGAAAACGAATAGAATAAAGTTGATGATAAACGATAGTAATAATTGACAAACCTTTCGTTATCTACAAAATCCATAGTCTTATTGAAAAATATTTTGGTTGCATTACCCGGAGGGTTAGTAACCCAGGATAACCCAATAGAGTCATGTTTTATTGACCTAAGAAAAGCTTTTGACACAGTAGACCACGGCATGCTACTCCACAAACTTGACCATTATGGTATAAGAGGCCATGCCCTTGCATATTTCAAATCTTACCTTACTAATAGGTATCAGTATGTCACCATTAAAGACACAGCATCACCAACACAGCCACTTGATACTGGAGTTCCGCAGGGAAGTGTCCTTGGTCCCCTGCTCTTCCTCATATACA
>NC_091332.1:6228780-6233780 GCF_038502225.1 Cherax quadricarinatus
CCTCATATACATCAATGATCTTCCAAACGTATCTCAACACCTGAACCCCATTCTCTTTGCTGACGACACGACTTATGTCATCTCTCACCCTAATCTTGCCACCCTCAACACCATTGTTAATGAGGAGCTGATCAAAATATCGACTTGGATGACAGCCAATAAACTTACGCTTAACACTGACAAAACCTACTACATTATGTTTGGTAGCAGAGCAGGAGATGCGCAAATTAACATTAAGATCGACAACACTCTAATTGCCAGGCATAATGAGGGCAAATTCCTAAGCCTATACCTCGACAACAACCTGAACTTCAGCACCCATATCCAACACATAACCAAAAAAGTATCCAAAACGGTTGGGATCCTCTCCAAGATACGATACTACGTGCCGCAAACTGCCCTTCTCACACTATACCATTCACTTATATATCCATACCTCACCTATGCTATATGTGCTTGGGGTTCAACTGCAGCAACACACCTAAAGCCAATAATAACCCAACAAAAAGCCGCAGTAAGAATAATCACTAAATCCCATCCCTGGCAACACACCCCCCCACTCTTCATAGATCTAAACTTACTCCCTGTTCAGTACATCCACACTTACTACTGTGCAATCTACATCTACAGGACCTTAAATTCCAATATTAACCCTGACATAAAACGCTTTCTTGATAGTTGCGACAGAACCCACAGGCATAACACCAGACACAAACATCTCTATGACATTCCCCGTGTCCGACTAAACCTTTACAAAAATTCAATGTATGTCAAAGGCCCTAAAATCTGGAACACCCTACCTGAAAATTCTAAAACTGCAGACACATTCATCACCTTCAAAACTACCATCAGAAAACATCTTATCTCCCTGATACACCCTGTCAACTAATTACACGAATACCACCTGGTGGTTAACACTTACACTCACTCACCCATTTGACCATAAACAGAAATATCAATCTCAATCTCAAAATAATGAATCTTAACTAGTCATAAGTTGGCCTGTGATACTCCAATACTGAAACTATGTACTGTGCCAAAACAAAAGCATTCACATTGCTAAACTCACAAACTAGTATTTAGTCACTTAGCCATAATACCAACTTACCTCATAATTTTGTAATATTTTAAACTTAAGATTTAATCTAAGTCTGCCCGAAATGCCTAGCCATGCTAGGTGTTCTAGTGGTACACTCTGTAATTATTATTTTACTACATGTAAACAATACAATAACCAAATTCTGTAAACTCAGCATTGTAACCCTTATAGAGAATAAACTTTGAATTTGAATTTGAATCGGAGTCCTTAATCCTCTTCCCCAGGATGCGACCCACAACAGTTCAGGGCTCAACACCCGGGTACCTTCCTGTACTTGCTGCTGGGGGAACAACGACAGCAGGTGTAAGGAAATTTACCCAAGTTTCCACTCATCCAGAGATCTAACCTCGATTTCACAGCTAAGGTGAGAGCATCCTCATTTCCTGATAAACGTTATAATAATAATAATAATAATAATAATAATAATAATAATAATAATAATAATAATAATAATAATAATAATAATTTTTATTTCTAAAAGTATATTTACAGGCGAAACTAACATCAATGACATAGAAAGCCTCTTGTTATGCAGAGCATTTCGGGCAAATTAGGTTAATTTTGTCCCCAGGATGCGACCCACACCAGTTGACTAATACCCAGGTACTTATTTTCCTGATAGGTGAAAAGGGACAACAGGTGTCTTAAGGAAACATGTCCTAATAGTTCCACCCGTACCGGGGATCGAATCACGGACTACAGTGTGTGAGCTGAGTGCGCTAGCTACCGAGCTACGGGACACTGAAGAAGATAATAACATGCAGCAGAATTAAAGAAACTCGGGAAATGGACGTAAGTGACACCGACTTATCCCAGATTAAATTCTGCATAATTTATTGTATAAAACCACCGAATAAATACTTGCTTGCTCGATCTTTTCTGTCAACAACTGAGACAGGTAATATATACAGAAAACTTTAAAACCGTAATTTTTACATTTTATGGAGATTATTTTTATAGGGTGGGCTGGTAAGCCAGGGTTAAGTCTTAGTCAAGTGATCAAAAGCTACATCAAGCGGGTGATCCCGGGACTTAGACCTTCATCAGGAGTAAGTTTATTAAGGCACATGTACACATAAGTACAATAATTATACATTGTATAAATAACCTAGGATAACCCAAACAAGGCGACTTATTTCTATTGGGATCCTTGTTCCCCACTGGAAAGCCAAGCTATGTGGTTTATATCCACTGGAGTCCTTGTACCGCTGTTCCCATGATGTGTGTCAGACGTACTGATAACACTGAGAAGCAAGTAAGGAAGACAGGAGGAAATGTCTTGTCGTACGACATTTAACCATTAAATGTATATGTAAAATAATGTAATCACTGCACAACACTAATAAACTGAAAAACTTTGTGGTGTGTGGGGGAGAGCACGTTGTAGTACCCACCATCAGTGGCCAGGCTTCAAACACCTTTTATTGTACAGCAACAAAGGAATGGAACAGACCACCTGCACATGTCAAAGCCAGTCATAGCATGAACCAGTTCAGGAAGAGAGCCAAAAGGTACCTAATGAATGTAGCGACAGAGAGGGAGGAGAATGATTTTTTATTTTTTAATTAACACATGTAGATATAAATAACTCATTTTACCTTATTCCTAGTATATCTCCTTTATAGTATAATAATAAGATATTATCTGCTTTATAGTATAATAATAAGGTATTAAAAAGACCCCAATGGAAATAAGTCATTGACTTTTTTTGGGTTATCCCAGGTTCCCTACACATATGCTGCTATGTATGATAATCTATGTAACTGTATTTGTGTATACCTGAATAAATTTACTTACACGTTTCGTTTAGAGCAATAATATTTGGACTCTGGTTAGTTATTTTGTTTATTAGGATTAAAGTCTATCGGATACACAAAGGTTATTTAAGGCTGCAAGTTAATGTGCACCATAAGTAAAGGATAATTTAATCCCTTAAACAGGAATTAAAGTAAATTCTCGGTGTGTATACATGCTAGCCCTCCACTTTCGCGAGCTTCAAACATTCGCGAATGCCCAGCCGAATGCCCATGCAGGAAAGAAGTATGGGAAAACGCTTCCCGCCACGATGTTTTCATGTGTTTTATGATTGTTCGTGGTTCAATAGGTTTAGGAAGCAGTATTGTTAGGGTAAGTAAATGCTATTATTTTACCTACAATATATTTGCGCATCAAAACATTCACAAACGCTACAGTACAGTATTATTATATTTCCCTGCATCATATTTGCGCACCAGACATTCACGAATTTTCAAGATTCGCGAGGTTCTTGAGCTTCTAACCCTTGCGAATGTGGAGGACCTCCTGTACATTGAGAAATGTATACTACTGGGTGTATATACCCTTGTTGGACACTTCGTTAAGTATATGCAGATATTTCACATACATACAATTATTTAATCTGTGATCTTTTAATGAGAAATTATTAATCATACGTATACATTTTTTAATACATCGGCAGTTTCCCGCCAAGGCAGAGTGACTCAAAAAAAAAAACACTTTCATCATCACTCACTCCATCACTGTCATGACAGGGGCATGCCAGAATAAATTCTTATGCCAATATCCACAGTACTTGATGAATAAGTGGCTTTGGCATACTGCTCTTACCTGTATTTTTTTGTACCTCTGTATGTGTGCACAAATTGAAAATAAATAAATAAAGTGTACACCAGAACGTATATACAAGTATTTACAGTATGTACGACGGGTAGGAACCAGCTAAGCCGAATAGTGATGAGAGTATGGACAGAATAAATATGCTTTAGCTCATCCGCTGATTCAGTTTTTCTTTTTCCATTATAAGTAGTAATTTCAAAATACATATACGAATTGATAAGTAAAACTAACCTGGAAATTGTATTCAGACATATATAACATACGTACGTGCTTTACAAGGTCAACTGTCAACATAGTATGTACTATCCGTTGTTCAATTGTTATTATTATTAATATTATTATTATTATTATCTTCATTATTATTATTATTATTATTATTATTATTATTATTATTATTATTATTATTATTATTATTATCATCATCATCATCAATTATTACGGTGAAGCTTTACATACGTAAGGGTCTTACATTGAAAATTCGTGAAATATAGAACAAACAACTTTGCAAAAATCAGATTGATAACAAACTTGCTCCACAAGTTTTATCTGTAAAAACATTACGCAGGTTTTCATCTCTTAGCGATGCTGTTGCCACTCTTTAATAGCCAGATTTATTATCACCAATTTATTGCGCCGTTTAGCATTTCTCCATCCTGCTTAACCTTTCCTTAAGGCTGGTTATTTATGAAGAAATTCTCTTATCTAAGAGAGGTAATGGGGCTGCTAACACTGAGAGTAGTGCGTGCAGGAGGCTGTTTGTCTCGTAGCAGTAAATTTGTAATGGATGGTGCCCTCCGGCCCAGACCAGCTAGACAGATTATATATGACTGCTCAGATTACTCTGTAAGTATATATATATATATATATATATATATATATATATATATATATATATATATATATATATATATATATATATATATATATTAATGAAATCAAGAAACAAGTGATTTTGAATCATTAACAGAACTGCGGTTAGTCAGGATTCGATCCTGCGTCACAATGCCAAGAACTGTGTGAACAAGACAAAGTATGCATTTCTCTAGTGTGTGTGTGTGTGTGTGTGTGTGTGTGTGTGTGTGTGTGTGTGTGTGTGTGTGTGTGTGTGTGTGTGTGTGTGTGTGTGTGTGTGTGTGTGTGTGTGTGTGTGTGTGTGTGTGTGTGTATGTGTGCGTGTGTGTACTCACCTAGTTGTACTCACCTAGTTGAGGTTGCAGGGGTCGAGTCCAAGCTCCTGGCCCCGCCTCTTCACTAGTCGCTACTAGGTCACTCTCCCTGAACCGTG
>NC_091332.1:6241280-6268780 GCF_038502225.1 Cherax quadricarinatus
ATAGCGAGGGAAGGATGATGAGGGGAAGAGCGAGGAAGATAGCGAGGGAAGGGTGATGAGGGGGAAGAAGATAGCGAGGGAAGGGTGATGAGGGGAAGAGCGAGGAAGATAGCGAGGGAAGGGTGATGAGGGGAAGAGCGAGGAAGATAGCGAGGGAAGGGTGATGAGGGGAAGAGCGAGGAAGATAGCGAGGGAAGGATGATGAGGGGAAGAGCGAGGAAGATAGCGAGGGAAGGATGATGAGGGGAAGAGCGAGGAAGATAGCAAGGGAAGGATGATGAGAGGGAAGAGCGAGGAAGATAGCGAGGGATAAGGGATGATGAGGGGAAGAGCGAGGAAGATAGCGAGGGGAAGAGCGAGGAAGAGATGAGGGGAAGAGCGAGGAAGATAGCGAGGGAAGGGTGATGAGGGGAAGACCGAGGGAAGGGAAGGATGATGAGGGGAAGATAGCGAGGGAAGGGTGATGAGGGGAAGAGAGAAAGATAGCGAGGGGGAAGGGATGATGATGATGGGAAGAGCGAGGAAGATAGCGAGGGAAGGATGATGAGGGGAAGAGCGAGGAAGATAGCGAGGGAAGGATGATGATGGGAAGAGCGAGGAAGATAGCGAGGGAAGGATGATGAGGGGAAGAGCGAGGAAGATAGCGAGGGAAAGATGAGGGGAAGAGCGAGGAAGATAGCAAGGGAAGGATGATGAGGGGAAGAGCGGGGAAGATAGCAAGGGAAGAGCGAGGGAAGGATGATGAGCGGGAAGATAGCGAGGGAAGATAGCGAGGGAAGGGTGATGAGCGGGAAGAGCGGGAAGAGCGAGGGAAGGGTGATAGCGAGGAAATGATAGAAGGGAAGGATGATGAGGGGAAGAGCGCGAGGAAGATAGAGGGAAGGGTGATAGCGAGGAAAGATAGCAAGGGAAGGATGATGAGGGGAAGAGCGAGGAAAATAGCGAGGGAAGGGTGATGAGGGGAAGAGCGAGGAAGATAGCGAGGGAAGGGAGATGAGGGGGAAGAGCGAGGGAAGGGTGATGAGGGGAAGAGCGAGGGATAGCGAGGGAAGGGTGATGAGGGGAAGAACGAGGAAGATAGCGAGGGAATGATGAGGAGAAGAGCGAGGGATAAGGAAGGGTGATGAGGGAAAGAGCGAGGAAGATAGCGAGGGAAGGGTGATGAGGGGAAGAGCGAGGAAGATAGCGAGGGAAGGATGATGAGGGGAAGAGCGAGGAAGATAGCGAGGGAAGGATGATGAGGGGAAGAGCGAGGAAGATAGCGAGGGAAGGATGATGAGGGGAAGAGCGAGGAAGATAGCAAGGGAAGGATGATGAGGGGAAGAGCGAGGAAGATAGCGAGGGAAGGATGATGAGGGGAAGAGCGAGGAAGATAGCGAGGGAAGGGTGATGAGGGGAAGAGCGAGGAAGATAGCGAGGGAAGGGTGATGAGGGGAAGAGCGAGGAAGATAGCGAGGGAAGGATGATGAGGGGAAGAGCGAGGAAGATAGCGAGGGAAGGGTGATGAGGGGAAGAGCGAGGAAGATAGCGAGGAAGGGTGATGAGCGAAGAGCGAGGAAGATAGCGAGGGAAGGTGATGAGGGGAAGACCGAGGAAGATAGCGAGGGAAGGATGATTGAGGGGAAGAGAGGAAGATAGCAAGGGAAGGATGATGAGGGGAAGAACGAGGAAGATAGCGAGGGAAGGGTGATGAGGGGAAGAGCGAGGAAGATAGAAGATGAGGGGAAGAGCGAGGGATAAGGGGGTGATGAGGGGAAGAGCGAGGAAGATAGCGAGGGAAGGATGATGAGGGGAAGAGCGAGGAAGATAGCGAGGGAAGGATGATGAGGGGAAGAGCGAGGAAGATAGCGAGGGAAGGGTGATGAGGGGAAGAGGGAAGATAGCGAGGGAAATGATAGCGAGGAAGATAGCGAGGGAAGGGTGATGAGGGGAAGAGCGGGAAGATAGCGAGGGAAGGATGATGAGGGGAAGAGCGAGGAAGATTGCGAGGGAAGGGATGATTAGGGGAAGAGCGAGGAAGATAGCGAGGGAAGGATGATGAGGGGAAGAGCGAGGAAGATAGCGAGGGAAGGATGATGAGGGGAAGAGCGAGGAAGATAGCGAGGGAAGGGTGATGAGGGGAAGAGCGAGGAAGATAGCGAGGGAAGGATGATGAGGGGAAGAGCGAGGAAGATAGCAAGGGAAGGATGATGAGGGGAAGAGCGGGGAAGATAGCAAGGGAAGGGTGATGAGGGGAAGAGCGAGGAAGATAGCGAGGGAAGGATGATGAGGGGAAGAGCGAGGAAGATAGCGAGGAAGATAGCGAGAAGGGTGATGAGGGGAAGAGGGAAGGGATGATGAGGGGAAGAGCGAGGTAGATAGCGAGGGAAGGGTGATGAGGGGAAGAGCGGGGAAGATAGCGAGGGAAGGATGATGAGGGGAAGAGCGAGGAAGATAGCGAGGGAAGGATGATGAGGGGAAGAGCGAGGAAGATAGCGAGGGAAGGATGATGAGGGGAAGAGCGAGGAAGATAGCGAGGGAAGGATGATGAGGGGAAGAGCGAGGAAGATAGCGAGGGAAGGATGATGAGGGGAAGAGCGAGGAAGATAGCGAGGGAAGGATGATGAGGGGAAGAGCGAGGAAGATAGCGAGGGAAGGATGATGAGGGGAAGAGCGAGGAAGATAGCGAGGGAAGGATGATGAGGGGAAGAGCGAGGAAGATAGCGAGGGAAGGGTGATGAGGGGAAGAGCGAGGAAGATAGCGAGGGAAGGGTGATGAGGGGAAGAGCGAGGAAGATAGCGAGGGAAGGGTGATGAGGGGAAGAGCGAGGAAGATAGCGAGGGAAGGATGATGAGGGGAAGAGCGAGGAAGATAGCGAGGGAAGGGTGATGAGGGGAAGAGCGAGGAAGATAGCGAGGGAAGGATGATGAGGGGAAGAGCGAGGAAGATAGCGAGGGAAGGATGATGAGAGGAAGAGCGAGGAAGATAGCGAGGGAAGGGTGATGAGGGGAAGAGATTAATCTGCGACCGAGTACAGCATCAGGACGCTAGGTTTTTCCTCTCACTTAAATAGAATCCGAACACAATAACACTGTGAGCAGAGTTACATTACGAATACACTGACATTACGAACACACTGACATTACGAACACACTAACATTACGATCACACTAGCATTACGAACACACTAACATTACGAACACACTAACATTACGAACAAACTAACATTACGATCACACTAGCATTACGAACACTAGCATTACGAACACACTAACATTACGAACGCAATAACATTACGAACACACTAACATTACGAACACACTAACATTACGAACACACTAACATTACGAACACACTAACATTACAAACACACTAACATTGCGAACACACTAACATTACGAACACACTAACATTACGAACACACTAACATTACGAACACACTAACATTACGAACACACTAGCATTACGAACACACTAACATTACGAACTCACTAGTATTACGAACACACTAACATTACGAACTCACTAGCATTACGAACACTAACATTACGAACTCACTAACATTACGAAGACACTAACATTACGAACACACTAACATTACAAACATACTAACATTCCGAACACTATCATTACGAACACACTAACATTACGAACACACTAACATTACGAACACACTACCATTACGAACACACTAACATTACGAACACACTAACATTACGAACTCACTAGCATTCCGAACACACTAACATTACGAACACACTAGCATTCCGAACACTAGCATTACGAACACACTAACATTACGAACACACTAACATTACGAACACACTAACATTACAAACACACTAACATTACGAACACACTAACATTACGAACACACTAACATTACAAACACACTAACATTACGAACACACTAACATTACAAACACACTAACATTACAAACACACTAACATTACGAACACACTAACATTACGAACACACTAACATTACGAACACACTAACATTACGAACACACTAACATTACAAACACACTAACATTACGAACACACTAACATTACGAACACACTAACATTACGAACACACTAACATTACGAACACACTAACATTACGAACTCACTAGTATTACGAACACACTAGCATTACGAACACACTAACATTACGAACACACTAACATTACGAACACACTAGCATTCCGAACACTAGCATTACGAACACACTAACATTACGAACACACTAACATTACGAACACACTAGCATTACCAACACACTAACATTACGAACACACTAACATTACTAACACACTAACAATACGAACACACTAACAATACGTACACACTAGCAATACGAACATTACGAACACACTAACATTACGAACACACTAACAATACGAACACACTAACAATACGAACACACTAACATTACGAACACACTAACATTACAAACACACCAACAATACGAACACACTAACAATACGAACACACTAACAATACGAACACACTAACAATACGAACACACTAACATTACGAACACACTAACATTACAAACACACTTACAATACGAACACACTAACAATACGAACACACTAACAATACGAACACACTAACAATACGAACACACTAACAATACGAACACACTAACAATACGAACACACTAACAGTACGAACACACTAACAATACGAACACACTAACATTACGAACACACTAACATTACAAACACACTAACAATACGAACACACTAACAATACGAACACACTAACATTACAAACACACTAACATTACAAACACACTAACATTACAAACACACTAACATTACAAACACACTAACATTACGAACACACTAACATTACAAACACACTAACAATACAAACACACTAACAATACGAACACACTAACATTACAAACACACTAACATTACAAACACACTAACATTACAAACACACTAACATTACAAACACACTAACATTACGAACACACTAACAATACGAACACACTAGCATATTTTTGAAAACTTTTTCAAATATATTATTGAATTAGTGTTTCTATGGATGTAGCTGAAACAAAATCCATATCAAGAGAAACTGAGAGCAACATTAAAGTTAACACACCACGAGCCATTTTCTACAAGCAATCTTAGAGACAAATTTTCCAACTCGTGCGCATTCAGGAGTAATAAAAGTAATTTATATTTCATATTACTGTACGAATTTAGAGCTTATTTTCGAATATAATAATAGCAATGGTAATAATTTTTATACGCTCGTTACCAAGAATTCTTGGTGGGGAAAAAGATAGTGAAATTCGGCGCCCGTTATCCATAGGCTTTCTGTTGTATTTCTCCTATACGGGGTGCAGTGAGCTGGACACTACACGGGGTGCAGTGAGCTGGCCACTACACGGGGTGCAGTGAGCTGGCCACTACACGGGGTTCAGTGAGCTGGCCACTACACGGGGTGCAGTGAGCTGGCCACTACACTGGGTGCAGTGAGCTGGCCACTACACTGGGTGCAGTGAGCTGGCCACTACACTGGGTGCAGTGAGCTGGCCACTACACTGGGTGCAGTGGGCTGGCCACTACACTGGGTGCAGTGAGCTGGGCACTACACGGGGTGCAGTGAGCTGGCCACTACACGGGGTGCAGTGAGCTGGCCACTACACGGGGTGCAGTGAGCTGGCCACTACACTGGGTGCAGTGAGCTGGCCACTACACTGGGTGCAGTGAGCTGGCCACTACACTGGGTGCAGTGAGCTGGCCACTACACTGGGTGCAGTGAGCTGGCCACTACACTGGGTGCAGTGAGCTGACCACTACACGGGGTGCAGTGAGCTGGACACTACACGGGGTGTAGTGAGCTGGCCACTACACGGGGTTCAGTGAGCTGGCCACTACACGGGGTGCAGTGAGCTGGCCACTACACTGGGTGCAGTGAGCTGGCCACTACACTGGGTGCAGTGAGCTGGCCACTACACGGGGTGCAGTGAGCTGGACACTACACGGGGTTCAGTGAGCTGGCCACTACACGGGGTTCAGTGAGCTGGCCACTACACGGGGTGCAGTGAGCTGGCCACTACACGGAGTGCAGTCAGATATCACATAGTGTGCTCTAAGATAACTACTACAATGATTAAAGCAAAATAACTATCACACAGTGTGCATTAAAATAACTACCACACGGAGCGCAGCAAGATAACTACCACATGAGATGAGGTAAGATAACGACCACATAAAGAGATAACACGTGTGATCGGCTGGACACGATGAGCCGTGTTTCTCACTGATCGACCCTCAGACCAATACTTTTCTCAATTTATACCCGCGATCTCCAAACATAACAAGTATTCAAGTTCTGGAAGTCAGGTTATGGCCTGAAATTAGGGTGACAAACTAGCACCTGCGAGGGTGAATGTAGAAACAGCGAGAGGAACTTTTACTCGCTGCCTTTGTTTTGCTGTTTTAGTCGTGAAGGGGACAGGTATTTCCTGGCAGGTTTCTTGGCGGAAGACGGAGTGGTGAATTTCACTGTGGTTCAGCGGCAAGCATTGTGCTTTGAATATAGACAGTGTCTTGGGTAGGTGTAAAGGGTTTGTTGAAAATTAGACACATATGCAGCATTTGGGTATCTTTAATGTAGACGTTTCGCCATCCAGTGGTTTTATCAATACAAATTCCAGGACATAATTTGAAGACAGTAGAACTGTATACAAAAGACAAGGTAATCAGTCCCTCAGCCTTGGAGTTGGTGTGAAGAGCACCGAGGGACTGATTACCTCATCTTTTGTATATAGTTCTACTGTCTTCAAAATATGTACTAGAATTTATATTGATAAAACCACTGGATGGCGAAACGTCTACATAAAAGATGCCCAGATATTGCATATGTGTCTAATTTTCATCTTGTCGGTACTGAATACCATTCATGTGCAAAGGGTTTGTTAACGTGTTATCCGGGAGAGGAGGAGGAAGAACCCTGGTGGTGGTTGTCAGTAGTGATGTCTCGTTATGAACAACGAAGTCATGAGATTGTTGGTTTTATGACTTTTTCTTCATGTCTCCACTCTTTCCTTTCTCTTTTTCTTCCCCTCCCCTCTCTCCACTTCCTTCTTTCTCCCTCCCTCCACTTCTTCCTGTCTCCCTCCGTCCAATCCTTTCTTCCTCCCTCCCTCCGCTCATTCCTTTATCTTTCTAATGCTTCCAATCTCCCTCCCTCCGCTCCTTCCTTTCTCCCTCCCTCCATTCCTCCTTTTCTCTCTTCACTCCTTCCTTTCTTCCTCTCTCCATTCCTTCCTTCCTCCCTTTTCTCCTTCACTTTATCCTTGCTTGCCGACTCACCACTTACTCTAGTACCCTCCTCACTCTCCCTCTCACTTCCAACTTTATCATCAGCTCCATCGTCACATTCACCGCCACTCTCCCACTCTCCATCACAATAACCTCCACAGCTCAAGATGGAACCCCCATCCCGGGGCTCATCCATTCCCCTCCCATATAGCCTCCAGCTCCTACTCCCCCCTCCCAGGAACCATCCTGGCAAACAATCAGTGTGTCGACGCCGACAACCACTCAGATTGTCACGTGTTTTTCCCGTTTCCTGTTGTCAAGATGGCGGAGGCGGTGGCGTCCAGGTATTTTGTCGACCAGACTACTATATTCAATATGTTTATGTGGTGTTTCCGTAGCAAGTACGTCTGTCTTTCCCTGATATTTGCATATTTTCCATCACTGCGTGGACTAGTCTACACTCTTCCAGTTCCTTCAGTACCTCCTACGACCGGTTTTGGCAGTGATTCTGTCAAGTAATTGTGACAGTGTACTCACCTATTTGTGGTTGCAGGGGTCGATTCATAGCTCCTGGTCCCGCCAGGAGTGTGTATGTCTGCCCGCACGTGCGTGTATGAAGGTTAAATATCAATAATACCTACCCTATGTAATTTTATAACATTTAAATGTCGTCATGGAGAAACATATCACTCCGTATCAAAAATAATATCTTAGCAGTTTTCTCTGGCCATTTAGCAAGACTCCAACTCAGTAATAAAGTAAAATAAAAAAAAATATAGACGACAGTATTTTCAACTCATTCATAACAAAACAGAGGCTTCGTCCAGGCAGATTTATACTATCTAGAAATATATATATTTCTAGATAGCATAAATCTGCGTTGAGTAAATATGTATGGTTTATGGCAAGTGTGCGTCCCGGCTGTGTATTACCTGGAGCACTGTCAGCTGTGAGCGTCAGTGTTGTTGTGGCGGTCGAGAGGAGCGCACACGTCGCGTCCCCGCTCCCACCACCTGCTGTTCCTGCTGAAGCTTCTTCACCCAACTCCTCCCCTCCTGCAGTGCTTACCCGGCTACTAGGTTATCTTCCAGCTGTATTATTTATCCCTCTTCCCTGCTGCTGTCTTCGCTTCTAGCAACCGTAAGACTGCATTACGCATTGTTTTGAAGAGTATAACTGGTATCATGCTTCTAACTTTGGTTGCAAAATCTGAGGACACTTTAAATTCATTCTGGTTTTTACGTAGTGAATATTTACTTACGTTAAAGTTGTTATATCACTAGGGAAATGTTTTTCTTGTGTTTGCTATAACGAAAGACTAGGAAGCTTGCTTGTATATTAAAAATAAAAGTAATTGTTGAACTTTTTATGTTGTTGTTTTTCTAGGTATTTTATTTTTGTTGTTGGTGTCGCAAATGTGCCAGAATTTGTTTCTTTTATTTGAGTGTTAATATAATGATTTAGCTATAAGAGTCCAACACACATACATTGTACCTTCTACTACATTAGATATTATTCAGTTATCGACACCATGTAATAATATCCTCGTTGTTTAATATAAATATGGCGATTTGTGCAGAAATATGGAGATTAATATATGACTTGAGAATTTTTTCATAACTGGATGGTCGTCTCCCACCAAAGTCACCCAAAGAAGAAAAGCCCTTCACCATCATTCACTCACCTGTCGTCTTTGCGGAAGAGTGGTGACATCACAATCAGATTAGTCCTCTGACAGTAACATCCCCACACTCCAGGTTCAGTGTGCAGCCACAAGCTCCAGCTGTGGGTCATCATCTGACTAAGACCCGCGTCAGGAAACTTTTGTCCTGTTTGCTGATGAACCTTACCTAACTTAACCTAACCTAACCTAACCTAACCTAACCTTACCTAACTTAACCTAACCTATCCTTACCTTACCTTATCTGACCTAACCTAACTTAACCTAACCTAACCTAACCTAACCTAACCTAACCTAACCTAACCTAACCTAACCTAACCTAACCCTACCTTACCTAACCTAACATAACCTAACCTTACCTTACCTAACTTAACCTAGCCACAGCCCTTTCCATCTTAAGGACTCGAGTCCTGCACGATGCAAGAGCGCAATAATCGACCCAAGAGTATGAAGAATAATACAAGAGTGTAAGGATGAATTTTTTTTTTTTTTTTTTTTTTTCAACAAGTCGGCCGTCTCCCACCGAGGCAGGGTGACCCAAAAAAGAAAGAAAATCCCCAAAAAGAAAATACTTTCATCATCATTCAACACTTTCACCACACTCGCACATTATCACTGTTTTTGCAGAGGTGCTCAGAATACAACAGTCTAGAAGCATAAACATATAAAGATACACAACATATCCCTCCAAACTGTCAATATCCCAAACCCCTCCTTTAAAGTGCAGGCATTGTACTTCCCATTTCCAGGACTCAAGTCCGACTATATGAAAATAACCGGTTTCCCTGAATCCCTTCACTAAATATTACCCTGCTCACACTCCAACAGATCGTCAGGTCCCAAGTACCATTCGTCTCCATTCACTCCTATCTAACACGCTCACGCACGCTTGCTGGAAGTCCAAGCCCCTTACCCACAAAACCTCCTTTACCCCCTCTCTCCAACCCTTTCGAGGACGACCCCTACCCCGCCTTCCTTCCCCTATAGATTTATATGCTTTCCATGTCATTCTACTGTGATCCATTCTCTCTAAATGACCAAACCACCTCAACAACCCCTCTTCTGCCCTCTGACTAATACTTTTATTAACTCCACACCTTCTCCTAATTTCCACACTCCGAATTTTCTGCATAATATTTACACCACACATTGCCCTTAAACAGGACATCTCCGCTGCCTCCAACCGTCTCCTCGCTGCTGCATTTACCACCCAAGCTTCACACCCATATAAGAGTGTTGGTACTACTATACTTTCATACATTCCCTTCTTTGCCTCCATAGATAACGTTTTTTGACTCCACATATACCTCAACGCACCACTCACCTTTTTTCCCTCATCAATTCTATGATTAACCTCATCCTTCATAAATCCATCCGCCGACACGTCAACTCCCAAGTATCTGAAAACATTCACTTCTTCCATACTCCTCCTCCCCAATTTGATATCCAATTTTTCTTTATCTAAATCATTTGACACCCTCATCACCTTACTCTTTTCTATGTTCACTTTCAACTTTCTACCTTTACACACATTCCCAAACTCATCCACTAACCTTTGCAATTTTTCTTTAGAATCTCCCATAAGCACAGTATCATCAGCAAAAAGTAACTGTGTCAATTCCCATTTTGAATTTGATTCCCCATAATTTAATCCCACCCCTCTCCCAAACACCCTAGCATTTACTTCCTTTACAACCCCATCTATAAATATATTAAACAACCATGGTGACATTACACATCCCTGTCTAAGACCTACTTTTACCGGGAAGTAGTCTCCCTCTCTTCTACACACCCTAACCTGAGCCTCACTATCCTCATAAAAACTCTTTACAGCATTTAATAACTTACCACCTATTCCATATACTTGCAACATCTGCCACATTGCTCCTCTATCCACTCTATCATATGCCTTTTCTAAATCCATAAATGCAATAAAAACTTCCCTATCTTTATCTAAATACTGTTCACATATATGCTTCAATGTAAACACCTGATCTACACATCCCCTACCCACTCTAAAACCTCCTTGCTCATCCGCAATCCTACATTCTGTCTTACCTCTAATTCTTTCAATTATAACCCTACCGTACACTTTTCCTGGTATACTCAGTAAGCTTATTCCTCTATAATTTTTACAGTCTCTTTTGTCCCCTTTCCCTTTATATAAAGGGACTATACATGCTCTCTGCCAATCCCTAGGTACCTTCCCCTCTTTCATACATTTATTAAACAAAAGTACCAACCACTCCAACACTATATCCCCCCCTGCTTTTAACATTTCTGTCATGATCCCATCAGTTCCAGCTGCTTTACCCCCTTTCATTTTACGTAATGCCTCACGTACCTCCCCCACACTTACATTCTGCTCTTCTTCACTCCTAAAAGATGGTATACCTCCCTGACCAGTGCATGAAATTACTGCCTCCCTTTCTTCCTTAACATTTAAAAGTTCCTCAAAATATTCTCGCCATCTACCCAATACCTCCATCTCCCCATCTACTAACTCCCCTACTCTGTTTTTAACTGACAAATCCATATTTTCCCTAGGCTTTCTTAACTTGTTTAACTCACTCCAAAATTTTTTCTTATTTTCATTAAAATTTCTTGACAGTGCCTCTCCCACTCTATCATCTGCTCTCCTTTTGCACTCTCTCACCACTCTCTTTACCTTTCTTTTACTCTCCATATACTCTGCTCTTCTTATAACACTTCTGCTTTGTAAAAACCTCTCATAAGCTACCTTTTTCTCTTTTATCACACCCTTTACTTCATCATTCCACCAATCACTCCTCTTTCCTCCTGCCCCCACCCTCCTATAACCACAAACTTCTGCCCCACATTCTAATACTGCATTTTTAAAACTATTCCAACCCTCTTCAACCCCCCCACTACTCATCTTTGCACTAGCCCACCTTTCTGCCAATAGTCGCTTATATCTCACCCGAACTTCCTCCTCCCTTAGTTTATACACTTTCACTTCCCTCTTACTTGTTGTTGCCACCTTCCTCTTTTCCCATCTACCTCTTACTCTAACTGTAGCTACAACTAAATAATGATCCGATATATCAGTTGCCCCTCTATAAACATGTACATCCTGGAGCCTACCCATCAACCTTTTATCCACCAATACATAATCTAATAAACTACTTTCATTACGTGCTACATCATACCTTGTATATTTATTTATCCTCTTTTTCATAAAATATGTATTACTTATTACCAAATTTCTTTCTACACATAGCTCAATTAAAGGCTCCCCATTTACATTTACCCCTGGCACCCCAAATTTACCTACTACTCCCTCCATAACATTTTTACCCACTTTAGCATTAAAATCCCCAACCACCATTACTCTCACACTTGATTCAAAACTCCCCACGCATTCACTCAACATTTCCCAAAATCTCTCTCTCTCCTCTACACTTCTCTCTTCTCCAGGTGCATACACGCTTATTATAACCCACTTTTCACATCCAATCTTTATTTTACTCCACATAATCCTTGAATTAATACATTTATAGTCCCTCTTTTCCTGCCATAGCTTATCCTTCAACATTATTGCTACTCCTTCTTTAGCTCTAACTCTATTTGAAACCCCTGACCTAATCCCATTTATTCCTCTCCACTGAAACTCTCCCACCCCCTTCAGCTTTGTTTCACTTAAAGCCAGGACATCCAGCTTCTTCTCATTCATAACATCCACAATCATCTCTTTCTTATCATCTGCACAACATCCACGCACATTCAGACTGAATATACACATATAATCATTCACGAATAACTGGATTAGCTAGAAAAAAGAAAAAAGAATGAGGAATGTGAGGGTTTAACCGTCTGGGCTTGCGTGCAATAATGACACATAAGGAGGAAATAAAACCAGAGTCATTTTCATAATGCAAACTTTGGCAAGAATAATAATTTAATCTAAAAAAGAATGATAAAAATATGTTTTCATTAATAGTACAAAAAAAGGCGAGTAAAACGAGACATGATCACCCTCTGGTGAGTGTGGAGGGGGGGGGAGACCCTCAATAATAATAATAATAATAATAATAATAATAATAATATGATTTCATTAACACATCGGTCGTCTCCTCGAAAGGCAGAGTGACCCGAGAAAAGAAGAAAACACTTTCATCATCATTCACGCCATCATTGTCTTGCCAGAGGCGCGCCTACACTACAGCTAAAAAAAAAACTACAACATAACACCCCTCCTTCAGAGTGCAAGCACTGTACTTCCCACCTCCAATAATAATAATAATAATAATAATCTTTATTTCTACAAATACATGATACAATTTATACAGTCCATAGCTGACATCAATGACATAGAAAGCCCCTGGATAATGCAGAGCATTTCGGGCAGCTGAATTTTGTCCCCAGGATGCGACCCACACCAGTAGGCTAACACCTAGGTACCTACTTACTGCTAGGTGAACAGGAACACCAGGTGTCTCAAGAAAATGCCCAATGTTTCCACCCGTACCGGGGATCGAACCACGGAACTTAGTGTGTGAACTGAGTGCGCTAACAACCAACCTACGGGACTTGATTCCCGTGAAGAGCTTTAGATCCTGGGAATGAGAGCTATCCTACACTTCCTTGGATCAGACAGTGTTTGCCACGTATTCTCCAGGTGCTGAATAACCCCTGTAAGTTTAGCTCTTGAAATGCAGTTATAACCGGGACCCACCAGGTGGAGGAGGGGTTCCTGGAGGCTGCTGGAATTCTCTCCATCCAATGAATTGGAGCAGCGATCAAATGTAATCAATCCTAAATGCTTTCCATCACAGCCATCTGTATGGCCAACACGGGTTTAACGCTTCCCCATGAACATTATTTTTTGAAACCCACTTGCCGTCTCCCACCCAGATTAAAAAAAAATAGTAAAAAAGAAAAGGAAGGGAAAAAAAGAGGAAGATAATGTAGGACTAGCGATAAAATGATAACAGAGTAAAAGAAAGAGGAGCAGGTGAATAACACGGTAGAGAGACCAGCGACGTGTATATATATAAACTGATCTCTGGCTGAAGGAGACTCGAACCTATGAACCTTGGAACAAAGTACGCAGTGCTTTACCAATCTACCCACACTGGACCAGTGTGGGTAGATTGGTAAAGCACTGCGTACCTTGTTCCAAGGTTCGTAGGTTCGAGTCTCCTTCAGCCAGAGATCAATGTTTGTGTATATTTCGCCTGCTCTTGCGAATTCCTTATATATATATATATATATATATATATATATATATATATATATATATATATATATATATATATATATATATATATATATATATAATTGGGAGGACATAGATTTTGATTCACGGCAGGGAAGGGTGACTCCTGTACCTTGGTTCATGAGGAGTTGGAGCTAGCCGACCCTACTGGTTATTGCTTTGCTACAGTTATAATATACTGATGAGGCTGTTGTAAGCGGTGATGAGGCTACTATCAGCGGTGATGAGGTTACTGTAAGCAGTGATTTCAACGAAGCAACCTGACAGTTTGTGTCCACTAGCTGCAAGGTTTCGATACAAGAAGTGTACCGCCAATTTGTATGGAAAACACACACTATAGCAGAACAGACCTTCGTTGGAACAACGTTTCGCTCTTAAGGAGAGCGAAACGTCGTCAACAGGATTAGCGCTTCTCCAGTCGTCATAGTCGAAATTCAATGTTTTAAAGACGAGTTGGAGATGACAAACGAAAAATACAAAATTCTGGCTAAAATTTGGAAAAATATATTAAAATTCGCTTTCTTAACGTCATTTTAATGAAAAGACTACCCAAAATTTTAATATTTCATTTTAAGGAGCGTAATAAGCCCTTGTTATCCCGATGACGGAGCAGGAATTTCAACCATGTGGCATGGAAAAATATAATATATCTAGAAATATATGGCAACGTTCCCGCGTAAATCCTTTTAATGATGCGCGCCAAATTTTGTAAACAATAATAATTTTACAATATCATATTTCAAAGCTTTATTATACGACCTTACAGGTTTAGTGCCTCTCTGTTAATCTAATAATTTACAGGCGTAAGATTACATTAATATTGCCTTTCATTTATGGCACTGAATTTTTTTTATGAATAACTAGACAATTTATGTCATTAAACAAGTTAAATTGAATTATACCCTTTAGCTCTTTTGATAAATATATTAATAATTTAATATAAAAATTATGCTCTTAGGAAAATTATATTAGTGAATATTGAAATGTAACAAAATGACACGACCATCCCATCATTACACGACCATCCCATCATTACACGACCGTCTCCTCATTACACGATCATCCCCTCATTACACGACCGTCTCCTCATTACACGACCGTCTCCTCATTACACGACCGTCTCATTACACGATCATCCCCTCATTACACGACCGTCTCCTCATTACACGACCGTCTCCTCATTACACGACCGTCTCCTCATTACACGACCGTCTCCTCATTACACGACCGTCTCCTCATTACACGATCATCCCCGCATTACACGATCATCCCCTCATTACACGACCGTCTCCTCATTACACGACCGTCTCCTCATTACACGACCGTCTCCTCATTACACGATCATCCCCTCATTACACGACCGTCTCCTCATTACACGACCGTCTCCTCATTACACGACCGTCTCCTCATTACACGATCAGTCCCTTATTACACGACCATCCCATCATTACATGACCATCCTCTCATTTCACCGCCGTCTCTTCATTACACGACCATCTCATTACACGACCATCCCCTCATTACACGACCGTCTCATTACACGACCGTCTCCTCATCACACGACCATCTTGTTACACGACCGTCCCCTCATTACACCGCCGTCTCTTCATTGCACGACCATCTCCGCCTTACACGACCATCCCATCATTACACGACCGTCTCCTCATTACACGACCGTCTCCTCATTACACGACCATCCCCTCATTACACGACCATCTCCTCATTACACGACCGTCTCCTCATCACACGACCATCCCCTCATTACACGACCGTCTCCTCATTACACGACCGTCTCATCACACGACCATCCCCTCATTACACGACCGTCTCCTCATTACACGACCATCCCACACTTATTACACCAATATCACCCAGTACCTGACCATCACTCTACATATGACTTTTCCCTATACCTACACGAATATTCCCACCAACCATTATGCAACTATCTCCTATTACACATTCTAAGACTGAGTCTTAGTAAGCGTCCCTCTGAATTAACCTACTGTGATTTCTATATAATCATTTCTTACTAATTGTCGCAAAATTGCAAGCTCTTGATGATGTGATGATTGCAACACGAAAGGCCTAGAGCTGTTATTCGAATCCCCTTATAGTTGTTAAGTGCATATATGTATATATATATATATATATATATATATATATATATATATATATATATATATATATATATATATATATATATATATATATATATGTATGTATGTATGTATATTAGTGTGTGTTTCTGTGTAAAAACAAGCTTACAAGACCATATACCATTTTTATTACGACGCCTAGTAGATTAAAAAAATATGTTGTTATTTCACAATATTTGTTATTGTCAGGTATTTTTCATGCAGTTAACGACGGTTAGTATTGTTTACGAAATGCAACTCTATTTTTTATTTTTATTCGGCAATGTCATGTTTTCGTTGTTTTAATACTACCCTAAATTTATCTTAGTTAGATAGATTATTATTATTATTATTATTATTATTATTATTATTATTATTATTATTAATATTATTATTATTATTATTATTATTATTATTATTATTACGGTAAAGCTGTAAATCGGTAGAGTTCATAAAAGACCTGGAAGGTTTGTCATCCTTTTCAAAATTTTACAACGAATTTATGCTCATTCTTAATAGAGACTAGAACTTTGTCGCATAATCGTTTTCTTTTATTTAGCTGATTCATGTCGCTGATATTTTCATTTACCAGGAATACAACATACATATATTCATTTGACGATATACTTTTTTTCTGTCTGAGGAGTGAGGACCATAATTCAAATGATCTTCCGCTCTGTAACATCACCGCTCCTTCAGGCCTTGCTTCCCTGAAGGAGCGGCGGAGAGCTGACAGGTTAGAAAGGCTCATTTGTATCGTGGTATCTGCGAGCTTTCGGCAAGATGACTGCTGGATGAGTGATGGAGAGTGTTTCTCTGCTCTTGGGTCACACTTCCTTGGTGGGACACAGCCGTTGTGGTAAACAAAAAATTGTGTCGTCAGCAAAATTGTTCATGTCGCTATATATATATATATATATATATATATATATATATATATATATATATATATATATATATATATATATATATATATATATATATGTATATATATTTATATATATATATATATATATATATATATATATATATATATATATATATATATATATATATATATATATATATATATATATATATATATATATATATATATTTCCAGATTCTCAGTTGTTTATTTGTTTATATAGTTTGTGAAGAGGGGGCCCCACACTAACGCCTGTAGATTCGACAGGCGTCACAAGTGATATTATACGGCGTACAAAGTCACTTGTGACGTATCCACACTCTGTTTTTTTTCCCTTTAGGTAGTCTTTTGTCTAACAGTAGGTATTGTGTAAATAAAGAAGAGTGTATTTCTTCTCCAGTACTGTTCGTCACTATTTTCTACCTCAGTCTTCCTGTGAAAATCTATCAAGGCCTTATTGAACTTAAGATAAGCTACCTCTATTCATTATCATGGTCCACTTCTTCAGAATACCTTAATAAAAAAGTGGGGTAAAACAGCATAAGTTTTATTGATATGATTTTGCTTGTCAAGATGATTTAACATTGCCTACGTCATTAGCGAGTCCAATAATTTGTCACTCTTGAGTTCAGGCTGAGTGATCTTTACTTTGAATCAAAGGACCTCTTCCCAGTTCTGTAAATACATGGAAGTACGTGGGAGAGATAGATAACAGAAATCCTTATGAACAGTATGGAGGTTAGCTGCTAAAAACTGCAAGCTAGTTATAGCTACTTCTTTCTTAACAAATGAGGTCAGATAATATCCGCAACTCAGGTGCAGTACCCATTAAGAAGACTAGCTGACATTTTTCTTAGTTTCTTTTTTGTATTCTTTAAGAATTCTTGAAACAGTTTATTTGATTCGGTGATTTGGATTTGTTTCCGTTTCTACTTGTTTGAGAACCATGTCGCTACTGATTGTTTTTATGTAATTTACTTGCCTCAGGTCCTCTATAATTAATTTTGAGAGTTTTATTTGACAGCAGATAATTATTAGATATTAAACACATGTTAATTATCTATAATGTGTTCTGGGTTTGATTTACACAGGTCTGTCTTTACTCTAATCTTAGTCGTACATAACTGAAGGAAACCTGCAAGATTGGTCTTAGATTGCCCTGTAATTATAATTTCCAATTCTCGTTTGGCATTTCTTATCCATCTTTCACATCTCTGTTGATGTAAAGATATCATTCAGTTGTGTTACTCCCTTTCTGTTTTGGTTATGTTTTCTTCCATGGCATTTATATTAATATACAAGGTGTTTCAAAATGATGGACCCAATTTCAAAGTTTGCTTTGAAATTGGGTTCATCGTTTTTAAACACTGCATAAGCAGCTTGGGCAGCTTGCTCAACGCTTTGGAAAGCGACGTGTAGCAGTTAAGAGGATTATGTTGTCAGGTCTTCATTGCAATAATAATCAGTCTGGTGATTCTCGGTCATGGTTTAACCTAGTGTAGTCCGCTGAGGGAAAATTTGTAACCTTATCTACGTTATAATTATCTCATTTCCAAGAAATGTTAATTCTAATAAATTTGTGATATTTTTTTATCTCAAGAATCTCAAGAGTAATGTTTTCCGATTTTTTTTCTTGGGGTCACGTCACGCAGATTATTCCCTCTCGGAGTTGATTTAGTCTGTTTGTGAATGAATGGTTTGCACAACTGAAAAGTTGATGAATGAGACACTTGTGAAATATTTGGGTGTCTTTATTCTGAAAACGTTTCCAGAATAAAATTACCCAAATGATGTACAATTGTCTCATTTATCAGTCTTTGTTTCAAAGGCGCTCCTTGAATACCTCTAGGAATCTTGAAGACACTGGACTTCCTGTCAGACTTCTGCAATCACTTTGAATGAACTGACAATCCTCCACTAAGACTACTTTTTCCTGTCTAGAAGCCTTTACAAATTCTTCCCAAGGAAATTTACAGAGATTTCTCCTAAAGTTTGTGAAGCTGTGTATCACAGCTAAGTAAATTTGTTAACATTCTTCAAGAAGATGCCACAAAAACTGTGGTCTGTTGTTCCTTCGGCCTTTTTTCCTCTGCCGTTGATGGAGATAAAATATTGGCATTTTTTCCAAGAATGAAATAATAACCTCGACAATCCATTTTGTTTCTCTTTTTCTCTGCTACTTTCTAAACACACTTCTTGTTGCAAATAATAGCAGCATAAATAACGCTATTAAGCCAAAAAGTTCATATTTGCTATTAATCGAAAACTGTATTAGTGCCGTGGTTGGTTTTATTGAATACTTCCAGTAAATGTTATGACTAGACTGGTAAGAATAGAAGAGTCAGTGACTGGCATGGATTAATTCTGGCATAGTTCTTCACTGCAAATGTCAGAGGCTTCATCTGTTAGAGATCAATAGTGATTAACTACCGGAGGATCGAAGTTAACATCACTTGCGCTGAATGACTCTCACTAGTTTATCCCCTTACTACCACTACTACTACTACTACTACTACTACTACTACTACTACTACTACTACTACTACTACTACTACTACTACTACTACTACTATTACTACTACTACTACTACTACTACTACTACTATTGCTGGTACTACTGAAACTAGTACTACTACGTTTACTACTATTACTACTACTATTACTACCATTGCAACTACTAATACAGCTACTACTACTACTACTGTTACTAGTATTACTGCTATTACTACTACTGAAAATAATAATGTGGCAGACCTCTATTAAATTAGTTACTTAAAGATTTGATATGAATAAAACATGAAGTGTATATCTTCATGTTTTTGTTCAGTAAGGGGTTTCAGTTCAAGGACGATCTTTGATGATGTACTTCAGCTAAGGCAGTATTGATGTACAAGGTCGACCCCCGTCTCTCCACAGTGAGTGTGAGACAGTGTATGTACGAGGTGTGAGTGTGCCAGTGAGAGTGAGGCAGGAAATAGATCGAGAGACAGTAGAAGGATAAGGACAACAGGAAATAGAACGAGAGACAGTAGAAGGATAAGGACAACAGGAAATAGAACGAGAGACAGTAGAAGGATAAGGACAACAAATTCTACTCTTTACGTTGAAGTTATTAGCCTAGTTACCACTGCTTCTGTCTGTTTTAGTACAATACAAACACGTGCGAGTTATCGAGTGTTACACAGGTATTCAGAACACCTTCAAGCGAGTGTTACAAGCACTAAGAAAGTGCTCAAAATGAGCAGGCACTTGAGTAAGGCCCATGCAAAGCCGGTCTAACTCAGAAATATTCATCCCCACGTCTATAGCGCTACAACTTTAACTTCCCGTGATTTCACCGACAGTTTCTGTCATCTCACCGACACTTCCCGTCATCTCATTCTAATTTCCACTGCACGATTATCTTTGCGTAATTAAATAAAAAAAATAATCGCTCTTTCTAAATTTTTTCTTCGTATTCAAATGACTATTACAAACTTAAAAAAATATATAAAAAATAAATCATGAAAGACATGCAGACCGAGACCCATCTATATGATAATTAGTCGTCATTTTCAGAAAAAAAGTTGGACAAGTAGATTTTTGGGGACTAGGTACGCGAAAATGACATTTTGGGTAAGAGGCTACGACAGGTGGCTTTTAAGAAGTAATCTCTTGTAGTACATTGAGTTCGGGGTGATGCAGTGTGTTCGTGGGTACGTAATGGTGTGGCAATAACCATCACCATACCTTTATACCTTTTCCTTTGATAAGTTTCAAGTCTTTCTACTCCCGGAACCCGGCCATAGGCCAGGCTCGTCTGGTGCTAGCCTGGCCAAGCAGGCTGTTCCTGCTGGAGTAATGTTGCTACTGGGTACTGGTGAGGTATACTCACACCATGGTAGGTAATGGTAAGGGATACTCACACCATGGTAGGTAATGGTAAGGGATACCCACACCATGGTAGGTAATGGTAAGGGATACCCACACCATGGTAGGTAATGGTAAGGGATACCCACACCATGGTAGGTAATGGTAAGGGATACCCACACCATGGTAGGTTACCCACAGGTCCCTTACATTTTTCTTCTTTATAGAATCATTTATTTGTGTTTTGTAGTGTACAGTAAAGCTCTCTTATAAAGCTAGAGTATACAGTGCGATTTGTTTTGGAAATGCAATTGAAATGTGCATCCAAAATTGTGCATCACGTATTATAAATGCATTTTCACTTTTTGCTTCATTTTGAATTGACGTTCTCAATCCCCTTTACAATAATAAAAATTGCCCTATATAGACGAATTATGAAAGAGTTTACGCTGATCTAGATTTTTTTCTGAAAAATTTTCCGCGTTGGAAGAGATGGGCTTTGTCCTCGTTGAACATCCTATTGTTTTCTGAGGCTCACTGGAAGACATTGCGCTGGATTGTAGGTTTCTTGTGGCCTCGATGGATGCTACTCTAGTGTAAATTCTTGTGTGGTTTGGCATCGTTATTTCTTAATGGTGTACAGTCTAATATATTAATTAGTATATATTAATGGCACACAATACCCAGAAATCGAAGTTTGCGAAAGTAAAAATCTTTCCTATGGTTTTTTATTCGTGAGTCCCATTTTTTTTTTAATTGAAGATCCATCTATACCCATTATTTCAATTATTATTTTTGAACGTATTTTGTGCGCCGTCACGCCACCATCACTCATGTTTAATTCACTTGTTGTTCCTGTTGAGTTAACAGTAAATATATACATGGGTACTGTTATGAGAGGTAATGGAGATGTCGTGTCTAAGGGCAATGTGTAGTATGAATATTATGTAAAGAATCAGTCGCTTGGAGATTAGGAGGAGGTGCGGGATTTCTGAAAGTATGTATTGTGTGTATTGTGTATATTATCCAGAGAGCTGAACTGGGGTTGGTGAGGTGGTTGACAATATATCTTAGAAAAAATTGAGCTTTGAAATGAGCGGAGACAGGATAACAGCTCTCAACCTGTAATGCAGTAAAAAACCCACAAACAGCTCATCACTAATAGCCACAGACAAATAATCAGAAGTAACCACAAATAGGTAACCAAATCGGTAACAATGTGGGGTGGATGGATTTCCACAATTGCCACAGACGTGAGAGGTGGCAAAGAGCAAAAAACAGAGGCAGGGAAAGTTAAGTACAGAGATACAGTTGTTTGGTGCCAAACTTTAATGACTAGGGAAGTTTTGGCCTTTTGAAGCTTTGGAGAAATAAATGAGAGACCAGCCGGAGAAGATTGGCAAACACAAACAGATAACACACAAGCGCGCTTAACAGGGGAGGATCCAAATGGTGCATTCATAGTGTTATAAATTGTTGATAGAGTAACCTTTATCACGGAGTACAGTTATCCCACGGAGAGAGGGAGTCGTAATTTTTCTTCAGTAATAATTGAATCATTGCAGCAGGTGTGGTGAACACGTTGGTAACAACAATTTCTCTCTCTCTCTCTCTCTCTCTCTCTCTCTCTCTCTCTCTCTCTCTCTCTCTCTCTCTCTCTCTCTCTCTCTCTCTCTCTCTCTCTGTCTCTCTCTCTCTCTCTCTCTCTCTCTCTCTCTCTCTCTCTCTCTCTCTCTCTCTCTCTCTCTCTCTCTCTCTCTCTCTCTCTCTCTCTCCTACGTTAAAATAATCCTCGATCTGAACGAAATATAAACAAATTGAGTTTTTTAAATCGCCACATTTATTATGGCGGACAGTGACCATTAATTAGTGGCGTTACTGGCGAGGTGTGTATGTTGGAGGTGAAAAAAAACAGGGTGTGTGTGTGTTTAACTTATTTGCTTAACTTACAGGTGTATGAATTGGTTTGTGAATTTGTTTACTGATTTTTTAATATAATAATTCCCAAGTAACCCAGAATTTAAAGAGAAAACGTGAGACGACGTTTCGATCTGTGCTGGTTCATAACGGACCGAAACCTTGTTTAAACTTCCCTCTCCACATCAGGGGCGAAACGTGACTTGCGTTAATTTTATAGCATATTTCTTTACCCACTAGGATAGGGCGACCCAGAGGAAAAAAAACACATCCGCCATCATTCAGTCAGTGGCTGTGTTTATGTAAATGTTCCTTCATAGGACAGGTTGTCAACTTTGCGCTAGCTGTTGAGGGGCTCTTGATCCAGGGGGGACTAGAATTTTCCTGCTTCGAATGAAGTGTAATTGCTTCCCATGTCCCAGGAGCTGCACGGCCCTCAAGGGCTTAGCGCTCCCCCGTGAATGTGATAATGTGTAGCTGAATGTAGACAAGATTGTAGAAAATAGAAAGTTTTGTGTTAGCTTACATCATCCAGGTCTTTCCCTCAGGTCTTCCTTTCTTCACCCAGGTCCTCGATTCAGGTTCTCTCAACACCCAGGTCCACCCCCTCACAGGTCCTTCCCTCACAGGTCCTCCCCTCACAGGTCTTCCTCTCATAGGTCCTCCACTCACAGGTCTTCCTCTCATAGGTCCTCCACTCACAGGTCCTCCCCTTACAGGTCTTCCCCTCACAGGTCCTCTCATAGGTATTCCACTCACAGGTCCTCCCCTTACAGGTCTTCCCCTTACAGGTCTTCCCCTTACAGGTCTTCCTCTCATAGGTCCTCCACTCACAGGTCCTCCCCTTACAGGTCCTCCACGCACAGGTCCTCCCCTTACAGGTCTTCCCCTCCCAGGTCCTCCCCCTCACCTGTCTATTGGCACTAACGATATGTTTGTTTTTCACTGGATGACTTGAATTAGTGGGACCATCACAACGAGGTTGCTTTATTGGATGCGAGAGAGAGAGAGAGAGAGAGAGAGAGAGAGAGAGAGAGAGAGAGAGAGAGAGAGAGAGAGAGAGAGTGAGAGAGAGAGAGAGAGAATTTTGTTGCAGCCAGGTTGAAAATTTCAGAAAATTTAAGGATATCCATAATCCTGTGGTATATGTGGATACAAGCCTGGAGCTACAGGAGGAAGGTTCAGAAGTCCTACCTCAGGGACTCCTGTCCAAAGATCAAGACTGCCCTCTTGGGCTGTGTTGTAAAGTTGCAGCTAAGATAATCCATCACAGGAAGCACTTCATGAGCTCCTCAAATCACTAGATAACCTACAAGCTATTGTAGAAGGCCAGTGCAACCTACATCAAGTGACGTAAGCTGCTCAGCTGATGGTGACACTATTGACAAAGACTGGAAGTCCCACACTGAGCTTAACTCAGGGGTAAACATCTGGTGGAATTCTGTCATCGCTAAGGACCCACAGACTGACAGAGTTCAAAACACTACCTTTGGGAATTCTAACACAATTCCTCTGACCACCACAGAGGAAACAAATCCTCTTCCCAGCAACGTGGGAAGCCTTGGATCTGTTAATTCTCCTACACCTGACATCTCTGCTTCAGCCACTGCCAGTCTACTTGACAGTGCACATACCATCTCTGATCCTACACCTGTCAGCACACCTGCCGATACTATTCTAGAACCTGGTAGTAGTGCTTCGACAGCAAGCTCTGAGCCAGGAGTTTCTCCACCAGAGAACGGTGCAGTTAGTGATCAGGGAACTATCACTGCACCTGATCACCTACTGCGCCGAAGTACGAACAGCAGGGACACATCTGTCAGAACTGGAAGAGGGGGTAGAGGACGTGGAGGAGGACGTGGTGGAGGAAGACATCTACAGCCGTCTCACCCTCCACTAACACAGTTCCAGCGGCAGAATCCGAGGACAAATCTGCGAAACACAGGAGGTACAACAAATCCTAGTCCACCCTCCCAGGCACCTGGGCAGCTGCTCTCTCGCTGTCACCGGAAGGGGACACTCTGCCAACAACTGCCTGCGAGATACCAGGTGTAACTACTGCTACAAGAAAGGACATAAGGAGGCCCAGTGTCGGAAGAAAAGGAACTTGACAGACAGGGCCACCTGTTTAGACCTGTTCTCAGAACAAACCAGCAGGATCTCTGAATTGGTAAATACTCTACACGTCACCCACTTAGCTACTCCTATCCCAGCCCAGCAGGTGGGATTGGGCCTTATACAAGACCACAGACCTACATCCCCTGCAGCTGCCTCAGCACCCTACCTCTCTCAAGGGCAGGCACCTTACATTCCCTACACACCCACCACCTCAAGCTGACCACTTCATCATGAGGAGCCAGTCTATCAGCATCCTGTCGGCCAACATTAGAGGGGTTTCATTACTAATGTTGGAGAGCTCACCATGCTTTGTGAACACTCGACGTCCCGACACTGATGCTGTTGTTAAAGGCTATTTTTGGATGACAGGACTCAGAAAATTTTGCAGAATTGCTGGCTACACCTCATGGATGAGAAGAGACAGGCAAGGGCAAGGAGGTGGTGTTGCTGTGTGCTTCTCTAAAAGTGTTCATGCCCAGCACATAGATGTTGCCACCCCTACACATCTTGAAATGATGTTCTTCAAGCTCTGTATAAACACTAGTACCTCTGTACTAGCATGTGCAATGTACAGACCTCAGTGGCAACATGCAGACCCTATCAACTTCCTAATGGAAAATATTGACTCCCTTCTGCTACAACACAACTGTCAACATATTATAATTGTTGGTGACCTCAACCAGCACCTTATACAGAGGGACTTTGATGACCTTCTTGCAGTGTTTGACATGAGAAACTTTGTTGATTTCCCTACTCATATCTCTGGCTCCTCCCTTGACCCAGTAGTGAGTGATCTGGCAGAAGGCATAGTCACTTGTCAACCCCTCGGCTACGTTGGATCGTCTGACCACAAGGCTGTTTTTACCCACACTTAAGATCCCAACAGAACGAGGTGAGGAATCCACACGCACAACCTGGCTATGGGAAAGGGAAAGGGTAATTGGCCAGCCCCTTTGCTCTGAGCTCGCCACCACCGACTGGAATGCTCTTCTCCAGGGGATGTTGACAACCAAGTGAAAGCCTTCACTGGACACATCCTTAATCTGCAACAAGAACACATTCCTCACCGGCAATATGTGACAAAGCCTACAGATCAGCCTTGGTTTGGCTTTCGTTGTAGAGAGGCTGCTACTGCTAAGTACAAAGCATGGCAGAAGGTATAAGAGACATCCTACCACCTATAACAGGAACTTGCACATGCAAGCCTGTAGGCATATGGGTGATGTTCAAAAGTGGGCCATTACTAAATGGGAGGTGGACACTAAAAGAAAGTTAGCATCAGGTAGGGTAGGCTCCAAAACCTGGTGGTCCCTGGTCAGGACAGACAAGGTTATCTGCCTGATGAACTTATTCCACCTCTAAATCGACAGGATGGGACCACCTCTACTAGTAGTCAAGAGAAAGCGGACCTCTTTGCTGAACACTTTGCTGCAAAATGCAAGTTCCTGATCCAGCAAGGGACCCTCCTTGGCTAGCTGCAGAACTGTGTCAAAACTGTCAGGGGTGACAATAAGGCAGGAGGAGGTGCATTTCCTTCTTAAATCACTTGACCAAGAAAAGGCTGAGGGCCCAGACAAGTTGAGCCCAAGATTGTTGAGAAGATGTGCAGACCAGCTAAGCAGCACCTCTAACTCGCATCTTTCAGCACTGCCTAGTACAGTGTAAATGGCCCTCTCCATGGAAAGAGGCAAATGTAGTCCCTGTTCACAAAAAGAAGAGCAGAGCAGAAATCAGCAACTACAGACCAGTGTCACTCCTGTCAATCACTGGTAAGATCCTTGAGACAATAATCTCAAGACAAATGACAGATTTTTTTTTTGACTCACCACTCACTTTGCTGATCGTCAATATGGCTTCAGGAAAGGTTACTCTGCTGCTGATCTGTTGTTAAACCTCTCCACTAAGTGGCACCAGTCACTGGATGAATCCAAAGTCAGCTGTGTGGTAGCACTGGACATTGCTGGCGCTTTCGACCAGGGTGTGGCACCAGGGCCTCTTAGCAAAACTTCAAGCACTGGGAATTGCAGGCTCACGCTATGTCTCCTCAGTGATTACCTTCATAGGTAGATCTCTAAGTGTAGTCCTCAATGGAACGGAATCAGCAAGGCATCCTATTAGGGGCAAGCGTTCCACAAGGAGTGTGCTGGGTCCACTGTTATGGAATGTCTACTTCAACGACCTTCTTCATCTCATCCCAGAATCACATGCATATGCAGACGACTGTACACTGACATTCACTTATCCAGAAGAAATGCCAGCTGCTCTAAGCTACATCAATCACCAGCTGAGAGCTATATCAGCTTGGGAAATAGATGGCAAGTAACATTTGCACCTGAGAAAACGCAAATGATGATCGTCTCTAGGCACCATGATGGTAATGCTGGTGCAGTAAGTGAA